>NC_134488.1:87746025-87833525 GCF_040206685.1 Ascaphus truei
CATTGTAAAGCCATTCGTTGTAAAGTGAAACGTTGGATAGCGAGGACTACCTGTATATGTCATGCCCTGACTTGACTTGCAGGCTAATAACGTTTTGGCCAAAGGGTTTAACTAAATGACTAATGAGATTATTATTATTATTGAAGTATTTAACTATATACTTTTTAATATGTATTTTGTCAAATTGGATTTAGCATTGGGCTTTTCTGTCTTTTGTTATACACACACATAATATATATATATATATATATATATATATATATATATATATATATATATATATATATAAAAAAATCAAAAAATAAATAAATAGATGATACCGTTCTGTGGCTAACGAAATGATTTTATTTGTGCGAGCTTTCGAGATATCTTGAAAGCTCGCACAAATAAAAGCATTTCGTTAGCCACAGAACGGTATCATCTATTTATTTATTTTTTGATTATTGAAGCTCGGCTAACACGGTACTGATACCTATATATATATATATATATATATATATATATACATATACAGGAATATTTACAATTTCTTTATGCTTTACTGTGGAGGGTTTTAGTCACTTGTTTTACCCACCATAACCTTAATAAATGTGGTGATTACCTACTCTTTAATCTCATCTGTGCAAATGTCAGCAACCAACCTCACACTGATGATACCCATCAAGGTTGAAACATGTCTGTGAGTGGGTTTACTGACTTTGCATCTCCCAAGCCCTTGCTTAAAAGCTGTGTCTAAAGCAGCATGCATTGGCTAAGGGTTGCTCATGTAATGTGAGCATGAGATAAAAGGTTGCACTGTGTGCTCATTTGCATGTCATTTCCCAGAATCCCTTGCTGCAGTGGGTGTGCTGGGTGATAATGGTGAAAGACAGGGTTGCAGACCTGTCTAAGACATGCAAATGAATATACAGGAATATTTACAGTTGCTATATATATATATATATATATATATATATATATATATATATATATATTTTTTTTTTTGTTATATAATATATATATATATATATATATATATATGCATACATACATACTATACATACATACATACTGTATATACATACATACACACGTGGTAGTGGGGATTCCAAAGGGCTCACACCCCTATCTGGCAAGATGGTGACTTCTGCCTGTCACACGTAATGGATTCCACACCTGTAGCTCACTGGTACACAGGCAACCCAGCACGGGGCGCTTCTCTCAGCACAGTCCAGCACACAGAGACACACACTATCCTAGACACCGCACACCAAGTCCACCCCCCTCAGACAGCTCCAAAAAACATGACTGCATCAATGTGTCATGATGTCCGAAACGTTTCGTCATGTGAGTGACTTCTTCAAGGGAACAGGCGAGTGCATTTTGGCCACTGTCGAGTGCTAACCTGCGGCGGGATCTGGCGGGGTGTGGCGTGGTGCAGAGATCTCCATCTTCTTCCTTACAAATTGTACTCTTTCCCCTGCAATCCTGAAAAAATGGCCATGTGGTGTCAAATGACACCGTGTTGCCATAGCAACAGGATGCTACATGACGTTGTGACATCATGCAGTGCCATGTTGCGTGACAACGTGACATCATGGTGTCCCGTTGTCATTTGACGCTGCGCTGCAATTTTTTCGGACCAGCTGGGGAAAGAGTACAATTTGCAGGGGAGTAGATGGAGATCACTGCACCATGCTGCCGGACCCCGCATCCGGACCCCGCCGCAGGTAATAGTCATGAGGGGGGAAGGGGGGTGAGGGAGTTTTTTTGTAGGGCGAGATACTTGTGGGGGGGGGGGACAAGTGGGTTTTCCCTAGATTGTCGAGCCCTGTATATCTATCTATCGATCTATATATATAATCCTTTGGTGGCCGTGTGTGTGTGTGTGTGTGTGTGTGTGTGTGTGTGTGTGTGTGTGTGTATGGTGTTAAGTCCTCTAACAACAAGACTGTGTGATCACACTGCGATCAGCCATAAACTGCCATTGACTTGAACTACTGTACAATTTTTGGACAATGCTGAATCTGGCCATCAAGGTAACTCCTAGTGAAAAATGTGCCAGCATTTATGATGAGTTGTGCAATGAGAATGTATGTTTAATATATATATATATATATTTATTTTTTTTGGCTTAGAGCGCTTCTCCTGAGAGTCTGAAAATTGTCAGTTTTGTAATTTTATAGGCAACAGGGTGGTTCCCTATACTAGATCTGGGAGGATAATCCTTTGATGGCCGTGTGTGTGTGTGTGTGTGTGTGTGTGTGTGTGTGTGTGTGTGTGTGTGTGTGTGTGTGTGTGTGTGTGTGTGTGTGTGTGTGTGTGTGTGTGTGTGTGTATATATACAAATTGTACAGTAGTTAGAGTCAATGGCAGTTTATGGCTGATCGCAGTGTGATCACACAGTCTTGTGGTGAGAGGACTTAACACCATATATGTTACACTATCATCAGTATCCCTACAGGTAGCTCTCTAATAAACCTCCAAAACTGCATAGTGGTACAACATAGCCTCCATGACCCAGATCAATCTATTTCTACATATTTTTTATTGGGGATAGTAACTGTGCATGCTCTACATTCTTCTGTGTGATTTTCACCTGGAGATCGATGTGAGCCATTACAGCTCTAAATTGTCCTGTTGTAGAACAATCAGTAATGGTAAAGAACCCCATCGTCGGGCAGCTCTTGTGAGAACACATTGAGGACATGAAATACTGTACCTTCTGATGAAACATATTGCGTTCAACGAGCTTGAGATCAGACATTCTGAGCTGTACTCTTCAAATTTGGCAATTTTTAGGATCTAGAACTGAATATTGGCATCGGTATCGTTTTTAGGTCAATCCCAAGTTTCCAGTCTAGCCTTTTTTTCTAAATACTTCATTTGGGGAAAGGCAGGTGTTTCTATCCTCTACACTACAGATTCAATTCTTTTGTGAGACTGTATGTGTTGATACAGTATTAAATAACTGACAATTGTATTTGCATTCCAGGAGTGCTAGCACTCAGAACTATTGACACACACATATACAACACTGGCTTGCACAAGATCATCATTATTGGTTTCTTAAAATCAATTGTATATTCCTCCAAAGAAAAACAGGAACGAGACAGTAGAATATAAAGTAAAACTACAAATAAAAAAACAATGCAGGGAAAATAAAAAGGAATCATACAACTTGCCACTGCAAAGTAATGTGTTATTTTAATGGCGTTAAAAAATGTAAGGAGAGACAAATGAAACGGTACCTTGAATATGATCATACGCTTAGTACAACAGCTAAAGAGCACATCGTTATTACAATGATGTAGCTTAGAGTTTATCAGTGAACACTGGGAAGCAGCACAAAAATAGGAAAGATAAATCGAAGCTTAAAAAGAGAAAAACTGTATTTTCTAATCAAAACTATACCCTGCAGTGTCTTTGTAACCCCAAGTCACTCTTTTAGGATATACAATGTAGTGAGTTACAATTACTTCGGTGATTATACTTTATCTTGTCCTTCTAAAGGTATTAAATAAAGAAAGGGGAACACATTAGCAAAACATAAGGCCCTATTTAATCATGATTTGCTTTGAAACAATTGCTGGGAATCGTACCGTTACAATTGTTTGAACGTGAAGATCCATTTCACAAGATCCAAGCGTTGCACAATGTATCCTTCACCCCTCTTTTATTCAGGATATTGTCTCCAATCTAAGGACAAAAGACCTGATTACAATAAAACAATTGTTTCATTCAAAAGGATTTCATGGAAGTGCTGCACCATTGTTCTACATCACGGATGGCCAACTCCAGTCTTCTAGGGCCACCGACAGGTCAGGTTTTCAGGATATCCCTGCTTCAGCTCAGGTGGCTTAATCAGTGGCTCAGTCATGATGGTCACTTCAAATTGTATGAATACTACGCATGATTCTTATCAAAAAGTACCTCTTCCTTTAGGGACCTGTTTGTTGAGGAAAGAATGACAGCGGAAATGAATATATTCACTAGTGTAGTGCAACACAGTTTTAGCCGGCTTCCTTGTTCCCACAGATAACACAAGATATTCTGTTATACAGTTTCCGTAGGATGTATTGACAGTGTGTGCAGAATATCCCAACCTATCCTACCACAGAACAATGAAGCCTGCTACAGTTGTACATAGGATTAATTGACAGTGTGTCACTAGTGAGGTCATCACATCATGTTCGTGCCCAGGGACATGATGTGTATGACAGTGTGTCATAGGATTTATTGACAGTGTGTGCAGAATATTTGGTTCTATCCCACCAAAGAACAATGAACAGTGGCGTAACTTCAGTGTAAGGGGCCCTTGGGCAGTTCACTTTCCTTATGGCCCTCGTTCTGCAATGTCGCTGCGCCATGTGATGCTGCGTTGTCATGGCAACAAGTCCCCATATGATGCCCAACTTCATGGAGGAGAGCTGCTACTCTGTTACAGAGGCCCCGCTCTCACCCCGGCAACCAGTTTCATTGATATGGGGAAGAGCACTGGGCCTGTGTACCCGCTTGGGGGGTAGGTTGGGGGATTCATCTCGAATCCGGAGGGAGGGTCCCAACTCTTCCCCCCCCCCCTGAGCTAGGGCCCCCGGGAAGTTCCTGGGTAGTTGTCACGCCACTGACAATGAAGCCTCGTACATCTGTACATAATAAGCATTTGACTGTTCTGTGCTGGGCATTTGTTAATGTTTTCATTATTGGAATAAAATGTTGTGACCTTGTCATCACGATCTAGTCAATTAAGAGATATTAGGTGGTCCAGCTTTTAAATTAGAACCATAATAACATTTCTAGATGGTACACAAGCATTCTCACCGCCTTTAAATGTCTCTTCTTCAATTGTGACCTTCACATGACAAAGAATAAACTACGTTTATCCTGTTATTAAGATACACAGTAATATTAAGCAGTTCTTGGATCCAAAATATGATTGAACATATGCAGTGTTTGTATTTTAGACCACAATTGCAATTGATAATTACATATTTTTGCAGCCTTTAAATGTTCCAGTAGCATGTATATTTCTGAATGTCATGTTTTATGAAGTAGTCATCAAAATATTCTGGGAATGCTTATTAGTTAACCCATTACTCAGTCTTTACTAAAGTCTGCAATATTGTCTTCTACATGAACAAGTCCAGAATAAATGAACCACTACACAATACACTTAAATCCATATTGAGCATTTATTTTATTTATACATTGTAAATGTATGTCATCCACTTATTGCTTTTTCGCACTTGGCATCCACCAGAAAGGAATTAGCCAGATATCTCTGTGAAAGGCTATTTTATTTCAATTATGCTCCAACAGTACTTCTCCATTTTGGCTAAATTGGATTTTTGTGCATGCATATTTAAAAAACAATAATGATTTGCAATGTAAAATGCTATAATAGTATTTAAAGTACATATAGCAACACTCTTATTCTGAACCTTACTTTTATTTTTTACTTTACTCCACTGTAGTCATGACTAATATTTTTGGGGTCTGTTTTACATTTATGAATGGTATAGGAGCAAAATGATCAAACTTACAAGCTTGTTTCCAGCAATTGTTCAAGCTTGTTTTGTCATATTTTAGCCTTCTTTTCCACGCATGACAAGAAAAAAATAACGATCACCAAGCTTAATTAAGTCCATATCTCTCACTCTATGGTCACATTGGATAAAAGTTACTACTACACATTTCACCTTTACCAAATATGAAGTCACCTTCCCAATCAAAAACTAAGGGGGAAATTCACTAAGGTGCACTGTAGGGTAATGCACCTGACTGTTATGCAAGTCACTGGCATCGGGTGCGTTACCCCGCCAAGAGACCTTAGGGAATCTGCCCATTAATGGTAACCTCATACACCTGGAGCCTTATCTGTTAAAGCCCTACCTTTATTAAAATTTCCACTCACCCACCAAAGATTCTTTTTCAAATGGATTTTATTTTAACCCAAAGAGTATATATCAACAGTGTTTATCATTACCATCTTGTCTGAATTAGTTGTTTTCTTATTTTGTACTATATGCATCCTGCACCCAGACAGGTTACCCATTTTAATGGAGTGCCACAATACCTTTGTTTTGTTTTCTTTATTTATTTATATATATATATATATATATATACAGTTGTGTGAAAAAAAAGTACACCTCTTTGAATTCTATGGTTTTACATATCAGGACATAATAACAATCACCTGTTCCTTAGCAGGTCTTAAAATTAGGTACTGTAAAAACAACCTTGGATGAACAACAAAACATGACATATTACACTGTCATGATTTATTTAACAAAAATAAAGCCATATATATACACTGGCATACAAGAGCACGTCAGTATATCCTACCACTATGGCTGTCACCTATGGCATATCACAGGAGGTTGCCCTTGGGAAGTTGTGGACGGTTGGTGTGGGGCTACCTCTGATAGTCCGTAAAGCCTGATAGTATGTGGGTGTTATTATTGAGGATCCCCTTTTAAACATTAGATCTAGCCTGGTCGTGGTTGACTGATGTGATGACATCATAGTCTTCTGACTTCCTTTGCTCCGTCTTCGGTCCTTTGTATTGATATATATATTTAGATTTTGGGTGTTTAGAATATTCCAGATCCGGGTCTCCACCCGGACTTTTTAAAATTGATTTTATCTTAGACACGTGGGTTCTCACCTTCGTGGCTTAATTGGACTTTAATTTGCATCCTAGTTGACCAGTTAGCTGACATGGCCACATAGGGATACTAACTCTTTGTTATATTTAATAATTTCTATTTTTCAGACCATGTATTGTTGGGCATCAAAGCTGAATACACCGCGGGGGCTCAACAAATGGACCTTTATTATGTTGCTGTCTGACTATCTTTATGCTAGGCATAACAGGGTAACTTATAGCAAGGATGCGTTTTGTACCAATAAAGTATAGTGTACATAATAATGTTACATGAGTTGTATATAACTAGTTGGTTGGTCTCAGCATACAATATTCATGGTACCATTGCTCTGGATGTTGATGCATAGTGGTCCTTCGTGTGATATACATGGACTGTTTATGTATAGATACAATGTAGTGTTGTCCCATATGTGTCTATTCTTCATATATGGTTTATTCACAGAGATTGGGGTACTAGATGCTGTGCATATGGGTATGGTTAGGTTAGGTACGGCTTCAGTATCTGTCCGGTCTCACTGTATGCGCATGCGCACATGTTACTGTGTCCGTGCGTCTATCTGCATTGGCAGGAGAGCCGCACTAGAAGCAAACAACTAATTAGCTGACAGGGGATCTGGTAAGGAACAGCAACTGCCCCTATATGCAGTACCGCAATGCCCCACATGTATCTTGGACAAATAGGAGTTGCATAGCAAGGTTTTGTTCAGATTCAACCTTAGGGCAGTGCGCATGTGCACGGGTTTAAGAGATACAGCTACTTCGTTTTTTCAGCCGTTTAGTGTATATTTTACAGTCACAGTCACAACATCCTGCCTGCCCCTTATATACATTTATTACACCTAGGATTAAGCATCATATGTCCCTCCTCTGTTTAAGCATGCAAAGTTGTAATTTGGTTTTTGATGTGTAGGTTTTTGTCCAATATGAGCCACCGTGGGTGGGGAACTTTTGGCGCCAATAAATGCTGATTGACAGCATTATAAATGTTCACAATGTATGTCAGATTATGTGGGGGAGCTTGAGAAAGGGCCATCAGGTCCGAAACGTTGCTTCTTTTTTCTGTGATTACCCCCTGATGCCTGTGTTACTTCATTAAATTGTATTTTTCGAATTTGTGAGTGCTCCAGATTCTTCTATACTGGGTATTTATCTATTTTTGTTGCTGGATGGTGATCCTGGCCACACTGTGAGCACCACGACTGATCAGATAAGTTTGTTCCTTTTACTTTTTTCCCTTTGAGTGCCCTGAACATTTCTGTTATTGATATATATATATATATCTATAAAGATAAATCATATTTAAAATTAAGTATTTGTCCCCTCCATTTCTGATTTTTTTTTGTATCCTATACAATATGTCCTAACCCAGCAGTGCTTCAAACTGGGGGGTGTGCCCCCTAGGGGGGGGAGATTATTCTGTTGGGGGTACGGGCAGTTGTAGAGGCCCCGTGCGCTCGCCCAAGGCATTTCATTTAATGCCAGGGGATAGCGTGAGGCTCTTGCAACACTCCATTTACCTGGTTTCAGCCGGCTGTGTGACGCATCGCCATGGCAATGCGATGACAAATGATGCCGTGGGGCCATATGACGTGATGTCACATGCGGGAAATTATGCTGCGGGTGACGTCACATGACCCCACAGAGTCATTTGACGCAGATGTAAGGTAGGAGGGGGGGCGCCTTACGGAGCAAGCTAGACGGGGGGTGCAGCAGGAAAAGTTTGCGCTCCCCTGTCCTAACCCTTCCCTTTTTTACTCTCTGTACCCTGAAAAATTCTTAAAATCTTAATAATGAATGAGTGGGGGGGGATGTACCTGTTTTCAAAAACCATAACTTCCTAATACGTTACTACTCATCTAACCCTATTTACTAGAGGGGGAAACGTGAGTGGATAAGAGTGATATGCTCAGAGATGCTGCCCTATCAGTATATATTTAGTCTTTTTACATGGAAATATCCACCTGCATCTTTCTCTAAATTCAGCAATAGCCGAAATGTAATATTCCAGGACTCCATTTCCACAGGCTCAGTACCACAAGATTGGCGTAAAACAGATGTGATGCCTGGGAATTACAGACCTACAGTATAAGCCTGACTTCAATAGTGGGGAAGCTACTTGAAAGTTTAATACGGGATAATATTCAGGAATACCTAATGGATAACAAAATTATTAGTAATAGTCAGCATGGATTTATGAAGGATAGGTCATGCCAAACTAACCTTATTTGTTTATTTGAGGAGGTTAGTAGGAATTTAGACCAGGGTAAAGCAGTTGATGTGGTCTACTTAGATTTGGCTAATGCTTTTGATACTGTGACCACAAAGTTAGTTTTTTTTTTCCAAGATAAAGGAAATTGGTCTCTGTAAAAATATTTGCACCTGGATTGAAAACTGGTTGCAGGATAGACAACAGAGAATTGTCATAAATGGAACCTTTTCGGGTTGGGCTAAAGTTGTAAGTGGAGTACCTCAAGGATCGGTACTGGGACCCTTGCTTTTAATTTGTTTATTAATTACCTTGAGGTTGGCATAGAGATCAAAGTTTCCATCTTTGCTGATGACACTAAATTGTGTAAGGTAGTAAAATCAGCGCAGGATATAATTTCTGTCCAGATGACTTGGAGACTGGAAACTTGAGCAAGTAAATGGCAGTTGGTTTAATACAGAAAAATGTAAAGTTATGCATCTGGGAAACAAGAATAAACAGACTACTTACTGTATAAATTAAATGGGGCAAAATGTGGTCAATCCTCGATGGAGAAGGATTTAGGAGTGCTTGTAGAACACAGGCTTAGCAATAGTGCCCAATGTCATGGAGTAGCTGTAAAGGCAAATAAGATCTTATCTTGCATTAAACGGGGGATGGATGGAAGGGAATTAAGCATAATTATGCATCTATATAAAGCATTAGTAAGACCACAGCTTAAATACGGAGTACAGTTTTGGGCACCACTCTATAAAAAAATACATTATGGAATTTGAAAAATTTCAGAAAAAAGTCACCAAATTAATAGAGGGGATGGAAAATCTGATTTATGACGAGAGCCTAGCTAAATTAGATTTGGTTACATTATAAAAGAGGTATCTAAGAGGGGATATGATAACTATATACAAATATATTCTGAGTCAATACGAGGAGCTTTCAAAAGAACAATTCATCCCACGGGCAGTACAAAGGACAGGGGGTCATCCCTTAAGGTTGGAGGAAAGGAGATTTCACCAGCAACAAAGGAAAGGATTTTTTACAGTAAGGGCAGTTAAAATGTTGAAAACTGTCATGGCAGATACAATAGATATTTTAAAACAAAGATTGGACATCATTTTAGAGAGGAAAGCTATATAGGGATATACCAAATACAGTAAATAGACATGGGAAGGATATTGATCCAGGGAGAAATCTGATTGCCATTATTTGGAGTCAGGAAGGAATTTAATTTCCCCCTTTATGAGACATCATTGGGTGATGTTTCACTGGTGTTTTTTGTTTTCCTTCCTCTCGATCAAAATACTGTAATTACAAATATAGGATAAATATCTGTCGTCTAAATTTAACATAGGTTGAACTTGATGAACATGTGTTTTCTCAATCTCATCTGCTACGGTATGTAACTATGTAATTTATAATAGCAAAGTATCTAAGAATATGGTAACGAGAGTATCACATACATTGAAAAAGACTTGTTAATTGGTTTGTGGTATAGAAAACAGTCATTACTAAATGTGATTTTAATAAGCAATTTAAATACAGAAATTACACTATTCTACTCTTGTGGGCAAAATGTGATTAGGTAATATGGTAGTGAAACAGTAAGTCCTGTTACATAAATAGCTTCAATTTAATTGCTATAAATAATCTTTTTTGTGGTGGGGGTGGGGAGGAAAGAAACTAATGGATTCCTCCAGCATTTGAACTGAGAGCGCAATGAACGATGTACTGGTGTGCACTGATCTCTTAAATCTTATAGCCATTGGCCTGTATTCCATCTATTTCTGCCAAGCTGAGCAATGTAACAGACGGATCAGGGGAGTTTCTCTGAGGAGGTCATCTTCCTGAAAGCTTGGAATAAAAAAAATAAAAAAAGATCTGGCAGGAAATTCAGAACCAAATGTTAGTGGTTTTAATAAAATGATAGGAGTAATAAAGTATGATTTTATTACAAATACGTAATTAATAAAATATGCAGTCTCATGATGTTTCCTGTAAAAAAGTTAAACATATTTTTATTTATTTTTACTTGTTGAAAACCTTGTCTGTATTACTCAAGAATGAAACAGAAGGTCTGCTAGCAGGATGCTGACAATGAAGGTGCTTGCAGCTACTTTAGTTCTCACTATGCCAAACTCTCTTAGGATAAGCTGCTGTGATATTTGTTACAGAAAGCATAAGCAAATAAGTGGCATTCATTATATAACCAATTTCAATATATGCTTGCTGTAGTTAAATTGTTTTAAGATGAATGATTTAGACTAAAGATGTAATACACTGTCATTAAAAGAGTCTTCCTGCTTTGCTCTGAAAGTTTTGGAAGAATTATTTCTGATCACATCACATGACCTTGCAGCGTCATTTGATGCCACATTGCCATGGCTATGCGCCTAAGAAGCCTCCGGAGCCAAGGTAAGTCTGGTTTACAGAGGCTCTGCAGCTCCCCCGGCACTTAATTTAAGTGCCTTCAGGAATACGCAGGGCCTCTGTAAACCCCGCGCCCCCCGCAGTCAGTCTTGCACCCCCCAGTTTGCTTACCGCTGACTTAATGTATAGGTGCATATACACAAAATTATTCTCAACTCAATGACAATTTTGTGTTCAAGTGTTGATAAAAGGCGGCCAGTAACCAAGGAAAAAAATGCAGAAAGATAGAAGCAAATAAGAAGTGTTTGGCTGAAAGGAGCCTACTGTAGATCAAATGTAAAATTACAAATCTTAAAACCACAAACAAGAAAGCAAGGGGGTCATTTATTTAGAGGCAGTTTTAGCATTCACAACTACATGCTAATTTAATAATTTATGTTTAAACTAATAAATGCAATCATTGCCTTTCATTGCTGCCATGAACGTACGTGGCTAATCTAATGCGTTGAAGAATATTGAGCCACTACCTCCATCTCTGAGGTGGAAGCCAGAAAAAGGTCTAACAATAGGTGTGAACATGAATTATTTATGTCATGATTTCCTGTGTTGTTTTTTAAATTGCCGCGGCTGGACAAAGTTGTAGACACGCCCCTAACCACGCCCCCATTTGTGATGTAAATATCTTCATGTTGCTTGGAGTGTTACCGGACGCACTGCGCGCAATGCCGAATTCAGTCCATTAAAGCAGCCTCACAAGGACAGACCGGAGGCTACACATAGTACTCTAAGATTTTAAGACCGTTTTCTAGAATGTATTTTTTTTCACTTTTGTACATAACCCTCTAACTGTGTGATTGGTCCTGTCAAAATGAGCATTTACACCTTTGTTCAAACTCATTATATCTGTAGAACGTACATACCATAGGTGGTCTTTGATATGTACTTACAAAATGAAGTCTATACGCCAATTAGAGGTATCACACAGCTTGCAAATAAATAACTTTCCAGAAATTAATTCATTTTTTTTTATTGTGTTAGTGACTTGTGTCATATCACACCTCATGCTACTCGTAATTTTAATGTAATGTTCTTTTTCTTGTCTCAAACGTCGCTTCTGCTATTCAGAATGAGTGACAGTGTGGCATGTTCCTCACAACAGGAACAACATCACGTCTGCTCAGTGTGTAACTTGCCACCCTTCACTGTTGTCTCTGATAAAGCATTAATTCACAATGACAGCTTCTGGAAAATTCTCAACATTCTTGAAAAATCTGCTCTGCAGCTGGAATGTGCTGTAGTGTCATAGGAATATAGAGCAAACCAAATGGATGAATCACTGTCAAAACAATACCGCAGATAACTCAAAATAATTCTCAACCATAAAAAGCTGTGCATGATAAAAAGTTCTTAAATTAAGTTACCTGAAGAACAGTGTTGTGTAAAATTAGCCCCCTAAAAATAAGACAATAAAAAAAAACATCTGAGAAGGTACTGTTAGATTGTATATTTAACATTGACACACTAACTACATAGATACAGAATGTGTACAGTATATCAGCATTCTAAAAATAGAAAATTACCTAAGTTTCCAAAGTCAATCAAATGCCTCCATCTGGAGAACTGGAGTAAAGTAACTGCGTAAGGTTGTTATTTAAATAAAAAGCAAGGGAATACTTTGCTTTGATAAGTGTGGTGCCTTTTTTCCTGCATTGAGCCCGTGTGAGTGATGCACTTTTACATGTTTTGTGCCCTTCACATATCTTCAATCAATTTGTCAACACTTTCCTCAGGACAACATCAGCCTGGCCAAAGACAATGACCCGGACATACAGTATACATCTAAGCTGAGTGCAGACATGTATGCTGGGTTATTGGTTGGTTATCTTTTTTAGGTGGGGGTTCCCCTTGAAGTGGATTAACTTCCATTCACAGGCACAAAGGGGAAAAATGGATAGGTCTCACCCAAATCATCAGAGATTTATTAAAATATATAGCTTCTACTAATTCCATTACACTTAACATACCCTTTTATTTTGCAAAACGCTCAGTACACCTCAGGTGTGATTGGTGTCCATGTTAGTTTTACTATTACTTTACTGCCATTAAACTTTTAATACAGTTCATAAAGAGGGCTTCACCTGAGTCTCCAAACACTGCCCTCTCTCCCCCGTGCCCTGCGGACCAGTCCAGGGTTGGACTGACCTACCTTAGTAGCCTTCTCTCCCAGGTGCAGAGGGAGTTGGGCTGTTGCTGTGGCAGATCAAAGCTTCTCCCTGCTCCCTCGGATTAGGTGATTTATGACAGTAGGCTAATGTGTCCCACCTCTCTGGGTCTCAACAGTAACTCTGAGGATAAGAAAAGGAGCCACCATGTCACCTATCCCCCCCCATCACCCATTACCACCTTCATGTTACCCAATTGCCTCCCATGTTATCACCAACCCCCCATGTGACTCCCACCCCGAGGTCATTCTCTACCCATGTCACTTTCCCTCCCATCACATCTCCCACTCTCCCCTGTTTGAAAGTCTCAAGGGCAGCACATGCAGCCCCTAAAGTATATCATGTTGAATACCGCTGATGTAAAAGAAGTTACCGCAAGTTAACTACACACAGTACAGATGTTGCTGAAAGCAATGTTTAAGGAGATAATGCACACATTATTTTCTGCACTATTGTATTGTAGCTAAAGATATACAGTGTGCTTTGAATAGAAAAGGGCAGAATAATAACTACGGCCTTAGTATTACATTCATTATCATTTGAGACTTGTTCACTTTCTAAAAACAAATTGTTGACCCCAATTTTCAAATAGGTAAAAAATAATATTTATTATTCCTGCTTTCAGACACCATCTACCAGTCTGGGTATTCATGGAGAGAAACCGGTATCTCCAACATACTATATGGGCTTAAATGCTGTGTGGAGTTTTTTTGTATTCTGGTAGCAGTTACTGTACCTTTTCTGTCCAATAAAGCTCAAACCTCCTATTGATTAAAGCTTCTACACATAATAATTCTCTTTGGCGTTAAGCGGATAAAAATATATATAATTTCTAGCTAGCATATGAAAGCTTTCTGTTAGATTCCTGCCACGTTTGCGACACTAAGACTTTGAAATTCAGTTTCCCCATCATTTATTCATTCCAAGATAAATCTTTGCTTTTTTTTTGCAATCTTTGCACTATGCTTTACGTATATCTCTGCCCCTCGCTGAGTGTAAAAGCTGTTGCGTTGGGGGAAAAAAAAAAGCTTACTTGTTTCAGCTGTTGAACTTGACACAAAAGGCAATAACATGAAACATACCATAATAAAATGGGCTTGCGGAGCAAACAATCGCTGATTTACAATGCTAATTTAAATTTTATATTACAACCAGCAATGAAAACCTGCTTTTCTCTTCCCAGTCGTTGTGGGAGGTCTATGTTAGTATTACATGCTATTATTAGTTTTCTGGATAATGTATACATTTTCACTATCACACAGTCTTTCTCCTTCATTTTTCATGAGAAGTGGCTTTAGATTAATGACTTAGCCACTGAAGAAACGAAACGCCATGCCAGTCTGATTTATTGACCACTTAGCGTTGATGAAGCTGCAAACAAGAGTCAAACAGATGTTGCAGCTGCATTTTTCTTTATCAGAAACTAGCAGCTTTTTGCATTTTTAACCGCATCCTTTGCTCCAGTCTGCTGACTCACTAAAAAATGTATTGGTTCAAAAAGCTTTGGTCCTGTTTGGAAACATAATGTAACTTTTTATAGGACGTTGACATTTAAGAGAACGTGGGCTATGTGTATAGAATTGTTTTTTCAAACTGAATTGAAAATCAATTTCTTACCTGAAATCATTAGTGCTATTGTATATTCATGTTCCTAGTAATGTTAAGTAGAGCTCAATGATAGTCACAAAATTCCTCAAGTCTTCATCTTCAAAAGTAGTAGTAGTAGTAAAAAGCTCAAAGAACATGAGAATATGAATATATTAAACCATAATTGCCTGTGACTACTTGCGTTTGTCTTTTACATTAAGAGATGGATAATGTTGTGCATGCATGCTATTATCTTAATACTTATTATTTACATATGTACACCCCTGACCACCTCCAAACTTCGCCTCTAATCCCCCCCCCCTTCCCGTGCGTCACTGGTACAATAAAATAGCTTTTTGAAACGCTTTATACCTAGGCACCAATATTTTGTTCACATGAGATATATATTCGGCACACCAGGTCACATTATGATCAATGTAAAAGGATACAATGTACAATCAGAATTATAACGTAAATTGGACTGACACAAAAGAGGACTTGTCCACAGTAAGATAACAATTAAATCTTTGCATGGGGACAGATTACCTACTTGCTCATTATTTAAACAGTAAGCAGGTTTTAGAACTGTGTAATTGTTCCCTGGTGACCCACAAACAAGAAATTATACTACACTGCCCCATATTTGTACAGTGCTGTCATTTTCTTCTCTGTACTTTTATGTGCTACAGTATTATTCACAAATTCACGACTGTGATACTGTTCATTGGGTGTGTAACCCTCCCTGCCCGGCTCTAAAGAAGTTTACATCAGATGGACTATATAAATGGTGGTGCTCAGTATCTCATACCTTGTCAGGGTGCTGGATCCACACAGGCTGGGCGTAGATGGAACAATGAAGGGCACCAATAACTTTATAGTATAAAAAATTGCAACAATAGTCAATGGTGCTGGTGTATCAAGGTAAATGTGGAGCAAAATTGATGCAAAGGGCATTATTTTCATCTTGCGTCAACTTGTCATTTGAGGAGTGTCAATAGGAGCAGTTACATGACGTACAGAATATAATGAGATGTGTCATACTCTAGGTTCTGTGCATCACTTTTTATTTGGTCATAAACACTTGCCAGGTCTGAGGTTGTGTAAACTTGTCTGGCTCCAATTTTCATCAAATGTTGCAACAACTGTCTGTGAGTAAGTTTACTGGTTATGCACTTCTTTAACTCAGGCTATGCTGAAAAAGCTGTGTAAGGCTGCGCTTATTGTGCTAGCGCCGGCGACAGCGACGCAACATCACGGCAAAACAAATGTATTGCTGTCGTCGCGTGTGCTTATAGTAGATGCGATGCGACGGCTTGGTCGCGATCGGTGGAAGTCAAGTCAATTTGATTTTTCCAGCGACCGCAGCGTGACATCACCATCGCTGTCACCGGCGACGGCACTATAAGCGCAGCCTAATACAGCAGGCATAAGCTCATAGGGCGGCTCTGCCCTTAAGTACTGCTAGGAGGAAAGCACCAGGTCTGTTCCATGATT
Organism: Ascaphus truei; assembly: GCF_040206685.1. NCBI lineage: Eukaryota > Metazoa > Chordata > Amphibia > Anura > Ascaphidae > Ascaphus > Ascaphus truei. The sequence continues at coordinate 87,762,548 of NC_134488.1, forward strand.
GGACATGATCAGGCCGGATGTCACAGCCTCCCAATGTGACTCAAGTGCAGCTCAAGTGAGTGGGGAAAACCCATATTGACTACTGGCAGCCTGATTCTATCAGGACTTACTGCCAGGAGTAGGGCAGGTTACTAGCCAAATGTGGCATGGCTACATGTATGTTCAGTATGTTCAGGAACTAACCATATTTAACTGTTTATATTAAATGGACAAAGGGAGCTGTTGATGATTTGTAGGACCCCCAGGTGTCAAGGGGAAAGATCCTTATCCAGAGCGGAGAGCTTCAAAAGATGAAAATGTGCATTCCTAGCCAAGGTTGATAGAAAGGACACTATATCCATGTCATATTATTATTTTCTAAGATAATTCATGTTCAGTGACACTTTCAGTGATGTTAGGTATAAATATGTAAATGGCAAATATACACAATCATGGTCATGTAAACTTGTAAAGATATCATTTTACACGTATCAGATAAGTGATTTCACCCTGAAGGGTATGCAAGGGACCATCACCTGTGATACCTTTGCGTTCGTCAAATTCCCTGGAATGCAAGGATGCGGGTACCAGTAATCTGGTGATTACGGGGCGATGAATATTGGGGTATTTTATGCTCTCTGATTAAACTGGAAATTAAAACATTCTCCTGTCTCATGATAGCTAGACATAAAAATGTATCTCGGAAAAGAACGTGACAAATGTGGTACCGGTTACACCTCTACAGGGCTGTGTGGACCTCTGGTATCTTTCCCAGATTCAAATGTTTTTTTGGATATAAAGATGTGTGGGTGAACCACACAAGTCAGATCTATTTAGGGAGCACATGGCGTAGAGAGATCTCATATTTTCATTTCATGACCCCTTGGAGGACATGTTACAAGACATTCGCAGCTAGTGTATAGGTTTTCTCTTTTACTCCTTTTTATTTTTTTAATCTGTTTGAACTATACTTTACAGTATGTAATATTTTGTAATATTAAATCTAAAATGTAATAAATGCTAGTTTTTAGCTCTAATTGAACCTGGTACTTTTTGATGAGATTGCTCTCATTTTTTGCCACGTTTTGCTAAATAGTTTTTTGTTACATGTCCATACTGTGTTTTCCCTGTTAAAAGGTGGAGTGAGAAGCCCTTGCTTTTAGCCCTTCAACTAATACTAGTGGTGGCAGCGTAATTGGGGTGTAATGTAATTATTTTGGGGGGTAGGACTCAGAGTATTCATTTTTTTGTAACTTACTTTTTATTTGAGTTTTAGAAAAACAAAGGAAAAGGGATATAGAAAATAGAAAAGGGGGGGGGGAGGGAAGTAACACAATGTTAACACAGGTATCATAAAATATAACAATGCTATGACCATATCACTGTACGTAACTCAGAATGACCAGCACTGAGAAAAATAAATAATAAAATACAACCCTCAATCCACATTGACTCAGAGTTTCACATATTCCTCCTAGAATTCCAGGGCTCCCGTACTTTTTTTTAAATGTTGTTGTGTTATGTCTCACATAGGCTGTTAATCTTTCCATAGATTGCACCTCATTTACTCTCAAAATAATCTCTCTCCTAGAGAGAGGGCTTGGGACTTGTTCCAGGCCCCTGCCATTGCATGTCTCGACGCGGTCAGAATATGCAGTACTAATTTAGATACATTTTAATTTAAATTATCTAGAGGCTTTCCCAGAACCGTTATAAGTGGGTCTAGAGGGATTCGTATCCCAATTATTTCACGTAACAGATACGGCACTATTCCACAAAATCTCGGAATTTTGGGGCAAAACCACCAGATATGGGCCATATCTCCGACACCACCGCAACCTCTCCAGCAAAGATTTGTGGCCCCTGGGTAAATCTGCCTCAACCTCTGAGGAGTCAGATACCATCTAAAAATAACTTTATAGATATTCTCTATATATTCTTATCATGCATAATGATGTGTTCGTTGCATTTACCCAAATATCTTGTTAATCTTCCCAGGAGATCTCTGCCTGAATATACAGGGCCCATTGCTTCATATAACGGTGGGAATAAGGAGCGTTGAATTCCTGAGAAATAGGAACTTGGTACAAAATAGAGATGAGACCCCACTGATCATTTCTTTTTCTACATAGCTCTTCGTATACAGAGCCCTCTGGGAAAGACCCAGTCGGGGACAACTGCCTAAGATAATGGCAAACTTGTAAAAATCTGAACACCTCAGCACCCGTGAAAGAGTATTTCTAAAAAAAATTGTTGAAGATTAGCAGTTTACCATTGAATAGCATATCCCCCACATCTCTAACATTCTTAGCCTTCCACGGATCAAAAGTGCCCGTAACCAACCTGGACCAAAATCAGGGTTATCAAAAATAGGGATACATCTCGAGGGAACTGAACATAATTGATACTGAGTTTTGACACTGTGCCAAATTTTCAGTGAAAATTGTATTACCGCCTGTAACAGGGGACTTATCCATGTTCAGTAATGTTCCTTTAATCTAGCAGTGTGGTAGTTAATTACTAAACACCACCTGCCTGATTGCTTACAAAAACCTGTCTGTTCAGACAGGAAGTGACTCCTTAGCTGACTGAGAGCTGACCTTTGGAGAGACAGAGCAGAGGTTCTTGAGTCCCAGGAGGGAAGACCCAAAAGAAACCCAGATCTCTGGAGATGACCAGTCTTGAGCTCTGCCAGCCACACAGCAGAGCTGATTGCAAGACACCCAATAAGACTTCTAAACCTGAATGCTGGTATTTTTCTGTGCACGCACGGGTGCGGTTCCAGGAGAGCAGAGAAGCTTACTCTACAGCTGATAAACAGATAAGACTTTCATTATTAAGAGACTGCTTATATCTGCTTATTTTCATGCTATATGTTTGGGATGGGAGAAATGCTTAACTAATGGAGATGTGAACCAATTGCAAGGATTTCACTAGAAATACTCCCAAGTGAATGGAAACTTTGTTCCCCCCTGTGTTTGGATAATGTCCTGACGAAAAGGACAAGGCACAATAAAGCCTATTATAATTTCACATTATAACGACTCCAATTGTGTACCTCTGTGAACGTCTGTCTACACCACCGAATCAAAAAAATCTAGTCTAGAACATTTTGTTGACTTATTAATCCACAAAAGGGCCGGCAATGCCGTGGAGCTATTAAAAATATTTTCTAAATCTACCCACCTATATTGATTTTTCTGAAAATGCCACACTATTATCTGTTTCAGATGAGAATCTAAATAGTGTTTCCTAATGTCAGGAACCGCCAGACTCCCCTTTCTTTGGTGCAAACATAACTCATCTCTGAACTCTTGGTCTTTTGTTACCCCATATACACTGCATAATCTTATTCTGTAGATTGCTTAAATATTTTATTGGGATAGTGACAAAATATTTTATTGGGAATAACAATAAAGCAGTGTCGGAAAAACATTAGTCTTAACTGATATAATGCGGCCTATCCAGGAGATTTGGTGACCATTCATGATAAAAGATCCTTGTGAACAGCTCTGAGTTATTATATTTAAAAAGAGATTTGTAGTTTTTTGTGAGAAAGACCCTTAAATATTTCAATCTAGCAGTATTCCAGTGATAATTGAAATTTAATTTAATAATTTTTACCTCTATGTCCGATAAAGTTAAGTTCCATGCCTCTGACTTGTCCGAATAAATTTTATAGCCCGAAAGTGAGCCAAACCCAGACAGCTCTTCCTGCAAATTTGGAAGAGAGGTCAGGGGGTTAGAGATAGTCAGAATAATATCATCGGCAAACAGAGAAAGTTTGAAATGTTCCTGGCCGATCTTAATACCCTGAAAATTATGGTTCATACTAATTGCCGAGGAAAAAAGAGAGATCCAGCGCTCCACGGATTTCAAGATAAATTACTTTATTGTGCCACACTAGTGTGGCACAATAAAGTCATTTATCTTGAAATCCGTGGAGCGCTGGATCTCTCTTTTTTCCTCAGTGTACATTGGAATTTGCCTGGCAGGTACTTCCTTGAACCAGCAGCATCGGTAAACTGTATGTATTTATTTATATACTGTGGTGTGCAGCTTTAAACCCCCTTTACATTCATACTAATTGCCAGCAGCTCAATTGTTAACGCAAAAATCAGAGGATAATGGGCAACCCTGCCTAGTGCCATTCCTGATTCTAATTTGGTTTAACTCCCCAACTGGCCTTTTAAAAAAAAGCTGTTGGAGCATCATATAGGGCCTGGACCCCCTTTAAAAATGGACCAGAAAAAACAAACTCTTACATACAGTAGTTCATCACTTAGGGTTTAGAAAACTGTACATAATCTATTATATTTATAATCTTACGTGTATTGTCCGAGGCTTGATGCTTACTTATAAACCCTACATGATCATTATGTATTAGACGGGGCAGAATTGGATTTAGTCTGTTCGCCAATATTTTACAATACATTTTTAAATCTGTATTAAGAAGTGAAATTGGCCTGTAACTTGGGCAACTCATTGGATCTTTTCCTTCTTTAGGTATCACTACTAAATTTGCTTTTGACATTTGCGTGGGAATCTGGGAACCTGATAGAAAATGATTGAACATATCTAAAAGATATGGTGCTAAAATTCCTCAATATTTTTTATAATATAAATTTGAGAAACCAGCCGGGTCTGGGGCTTTAAAGGCTTTCAAACCTTTAATAACCTCTTTTATCTCAGAAATATTTATTTTAGCATTGAGGCGCTCCAATTCCTCCTCAGACAACTTTGGCATCTCACAAGCCTGCAGGTAGCTATCTATTTGTTCACTGGATGTTTTATTATAGTTAGGGTTTGATGAATCCAAATTATACAAATGATTATAATATTTAAAAAATTCCTCGGCAATTTGGATAGGGTTATATGTGACCTCCCCGTTCCCTTGTCTTATCGCTGAGACTTGCGTTTTAGATTTAACTCCTCTTAACTTATTTGCGAGTAGCTTGTCTGCTTTATTACCCTTATCATAATAGGTCTGACGAGTCCACTTTAATGCTTTCTCTGTTTCTTCCAATCTTAGTTTATGTAGTTCCTTTCTGGTCTGGCAAAGAAGCTTATAAATCTTCCTGCATGGACGTGATTTATGTTCCTGTTCTAGTTCAATTATTTTTGCTATAAGTTTTCCCTGATTAAATTCTTTAGCGCTTTTCCTATATGAAGCCATTGAGATAAATTGACCTCTAATGGAGGCTTTATGGGCCTCCCATAGAGTGGTCGGGCCTTTGACTGAGCCTTTAATTTAACTTAAAATAATCTACCAATAAGTCCCTATCTGCTCCTCGATCCCATCTGGTTTAAAAGCGACTCGTTTAGGGCCTAATAAAAGGGGGTTTCAGGGCCATTTCAACTGGAGCATGGTCCGACCATGTTATAGGGCCTATACTTGTCTGAGCTACCCGATCCAAAAATGTTTGCAGAGTCAAATAAATAATCAATTCTTGTATAAATGTCGTGAGGGGATAATAAAATGTATAATCTCTTTGTTTTTTATTCTTCATGCGCCAAGCGTCCCCAAGTTTAAATTCTTTTATAAGTTTCCTAAAATATTTTGATTTGTTAAATACATCATTTGCTATCTTTTGTCTTGGTGATGAGGACCTGTCCAAATCGGGGTTCAGGTCATATTAAAATCTCCTCCAAATATTATATCCCCTGGGGGGACTCCCCAATATCGTCTAAAGCTAATTTCAGACATTCAATTTGTTAATAATTTGGAGCATATATATTGACTACAGTTAATCTAACCCCTGACAATAGACCCCTCACCATTATAAATCTATCCCTTTTAACTTCTTCCATTTGAAATGGAACGTCATATTTTAACAAAATAGCTTCTCCCCTTTTCTTCTTGGAAAAAGAAGAACAGTAAGCTAACGGGTAAGTACCCCAAAAAATGTTAGGAGGGTCCTGGCTGTTAAAATGGGTTTCCTGAAGAAATAAAATATCTGCCTGCATCTTCTTAAATTCTCTCAGAGCTAGTCTCCTTTTATTATTCTAATTTAGTCCCTTTACATTTAAAGAGACTACTTTTATGGGTTCTTGATTAGTCATAGATTACAAATTAAAACTCGCACTCTGCTTATCGTGATATGTGGGATAGAGTGTGGGTGCGTCAGTGTCGTTACGTGATCCTGATGACTTACTACGATCCATTTTAAAGGAGTGAAGGCGTGTCCTCCTTGATGATCTGTGGTGGTACTGAGTGGAGAACCACTTGGGGAGTGGGAGAAAAAAATTATGTGAAACAGAGCAGAAACAAACAACAACATAATAGAAGGAATGGACCTACTTTCCATCCCAGAACCTTTTAACTAGTGGTCCTACTGTACACTGGACCAAAATAAAGGGCTAAAGAAAACCCAGATAGAATGGGGCACAAGCCTCGAGGACCTCGGGATCTCCGAACTATGCCAATGGACTCCTTTATACTCATACCTCCCAAGCTTCTTATCAACGAAATTCCTAACCCTCTTATATAAAAATTTAATATTTAACTTCAAACTAAAAAACAACATTAACCTCCTACTCTAGGTAATTTAAAATTTCTAGGGGAACATACATCTTATAGTTATAATAGCAGATTAGAGCCTTAGAAAATTTTGCTAAAATTTTGCTAAATCAATAGGATAGTCCACCTACAAAAATTAAGCAAATTAACATTGATGCTATCTAAAAATCTCCCTTCTCTTTAGAACCTTTATTCTCCTCCTGAGTCTCACGGAACCCCAGAGAGCCAAGTAAAATATCAAAGACCATGAGGAAAAAAGTTTGCCACAGGCCATGCATTCTGAATCGCCAACCTCTTCCTTTAACCGATTGAATTTCAACTGTACGGAGAGAACTCTTTGCAGCCTCAAGACGAGCGGGCGGACTCAGAAACACCCGAACGGTCGCGTAATCCACCTTGTTGTGGGACTTCCAATGATCCCTTGGGCCTCGGGGAATGTTGCGATTTCGTGGTCGCTTGCTCACGTAGACCAAGGGCTCCTAAGAAATTCTCTGCTTCTTCCGGGCATCTTAACAAAACTTGCCTCCTGTCTTTATTTACCACAAGTCAGAATGGGAAAGCCCATCTGTAGTGGATCTTGTTGTCTCGAAGCACCATTGTGACTGGGCAGAGGCTGCTTCGTCTTGAGATTGTAGATCTGGAAAGATCTTGGAAGATCTGTATCTTAGAGTTTTCAAAGTCCAATTATTCTTTATTCCTGCAGCCCCTTAAAATGTTCTCCTTAGTGGTGTAATAGTGTAATTTTACAATTACATCCCTGGATTTCCGAGGGTCCACGAATCTTGGACCCTGGGGGAGTGTTCATTTTTAGTGCTCTGCAGGGAGGTGGTTAACGTAACTGGGTGGCCAGTTGTTGTTAACACTTTACACACACGTGCACATGGGTAAGCGTGCGCATGACAGCGTTCTCTCTCTATGTTAATGCATTTCCCCAATGAGTTTTTAGTCCTCCGTACATGGTGATTGTCTGACAATTTTTGCACATTTTCACCTACAGATATAGCAGGACTTACTGTCTCCAGATTCACGGCACCAGAGATAGTGCTGCCACGACATTGCTGCGGGGGGTTCATGCATCCGTATCAGACCCCCACTGCGATAATCCACACACCCCTGGGCAGCTGTGGTCACACAGTTTATTCCAGTGCAGAGACATTAAGTCCTGCTACATACTATTTTTTTTTATTATGCACATTTGCATTGAAAAGGGACTGATCCAATATCTTTACTTTGGAGGTAAATACATAGTGTATTAATTCTAATCATGTGATGTGTATTTTAGTGATGTATAACTTGTTTCTGCAAAGCATCTGGTGATCTTTGCCTGAAATACATGCAATCACTGCAAAGTTATCATTGTTAATGCTTATTCAGAACAATTAGATGTTCAAAGGAATTCATAATATAACCATCTGTTAAACTTATAGCAGTACTGTACAGCATGTCCTTAAGCATATTCACGTTATTTACTGGAGACACTCAAAAAGTATTTTCTGTATGCCTTCAAGTTAGTTATACACACACACATGGACATCCTAAATTCAGTATATGTATTTGACAGAGATATTATTCATTTCCTTATCACTTAAAAACATATTTTTGAAATATTCTAGATTATCGAATTTCACATAAACTTTGTGGCTTAAGAGTACGAGAATGTAAAAAAGTGTTCCCAGCCAGAAACTGGAACAGTTGAACATAACAAAATAGGGAAAATTATTACCTGAGGGTGCTAATATTTGAAATCACACACCGAGAAGATCGGATCATAAGTCAGAACCATCCCATATTTTTTCCTATATTTAAGGGAATTCCTTGTTTATAGAGCACTGACAAATATCTTCATATATAACACAATTTACTCAACTTGTTTTGGACAGTTTCTTGTCCGATAAAACCAGTGGTCGAGTGGCCTAAAGAAGTAATGGAAATATGACTTAACAAATGTCACAACTTAAAATCATTAAGATAAATGTTTCAGGAGTGAAAGGAGTTTAGGAGAGAAGGAAGTTGAGTAAACAATATGGAATGTCCATGACAGATCTATGTCCCGTCCTGAATTTTTACATACTACTTGTGCTTGCTTCTAGCTCTTAACCAAATAAATAGTCAATGGCGGTGGTGTATCAAGATAAATGTGGAGCAAAATTGATGCGAAATGTATTATTTTCATCTTACGTCGACTTTTGATTTGAGGAGTGTAAATAGGAGCAGTTACCCACATAATATAATGAGATGTGTCATACTCCGCGTTCTGTGTATGACTTTTTATTTGGTCACAAAAACTTGTCAGGTCTGAGGTTGTATAAATTCGCCTGGCCCCAATTTTCATAAAATGTTGCAATAACTGTCTGTGAGTAGGCTATACACTTCTTTAACCCAGGCGGTCTGGAAAAGCTGTGTAATACAGCAAGGGTAAGCTTATATGGGTCCATGTTAAAATGGATAACAAGCAAAAAGTGGCACTCTGAGTGCTCATTTGTATATCATTACCCAGAATCCCTGGCTGCAGTGGAAGCATTGTATGCTCGAGAGAGATAATGATTGTGCTTATAAGTGGTATCTTTTTTTTCCATAAAATTTAATAAACAATATCTTACATTTGATGCATCTGCTGTTAAGATTTTTAGGACTGCATTTTATGGTCTGTTTTAACACGTGGGTTAAATCCTTATTGTGCAAAGACATTAAAGTATAGAAATAAAATATATCTGTTTTAATAAGTAATAATATTCACACTTTCATTTAATATATATGCACATTACCAGCATTTTTAAGAACCTGGCATAAAGTTTGCTCCAGTGCACAGAGATAATAAATATGAAATTATATGGGGAATATACACTATTTGTGCATCAGTATTTCCAGGCAGAATATGCATCACCGGGTCCTGCTATGTATTCAGCTGTCTTTTTCAGATGGAGACAAATTGCTTAGCATTTCTGACACCTCAGATAATTATGCTTAGATGGAGTTGATATCATATCATAACGTTTGGTGGTTTAGTAAGATCCTTGCTTGGAAACATCCATACACTTACAGTAGATACACATTTCCCAATCCTAAGAAAGCACTAACACACATCGCTTCTATAAATGAAAATGTTACTTGGAATATGTATTTTAACAAATTAGATTTGGTTATGGCAGCTCAGATACTGAATGTGCTGCTACAGTATATTTGTTCTTAGCAAGATACTTGTTTTTGAACTGTGGTAGCAGATATGCAAACCCAACAAAGTGAGCTGTATTAGCATATGGCTTTGTTTATAATCTTTTCTTCCTGTGGCAAAGGAAAAGTTATGCTCTAGTATGACTGGAATGATTGGATAATTACAAGAACAAATGGGTTTTATTAGCATGTCATTATTCATATTTTAAGTGCGTTTTTTGAGAAAAGTATCAGGATTCTTAAAATGTCACATTTCATACACTATAAATATGTATGTTCTAATCAATATTTTGCCATTTTCCAACATCAAAAAATGCCTTTATTACTCCAACACCCTCCATTTCCTCAATTGCTATGGTCCTCTTTAGTTACACTGAACCAACAGTAAGAATATTGTCTCATATGCCAAATAATGCCATAATCAATAGTTATCCATCTTAATCTTTCATCTCATTTGATAATGTTGATCATCTTTGTCTCCTCCATATAGAGTATATATCAGTGTTCTACATGAAGCAATCCATCAGAGGACCCTGTCTTTTCTCTCTTCTCTGGTAGAATCCCTGTGGCTGCACACATTATATATTCATTCTATACATTGGACCTCCATCTGTATCGCAATGTACAGAGTTATTTGTTTTGCTGCTTCTACAGTTACACTTGATGAAGTACATTTTTCATCGGATGTTCTCTGTGCTTAGGGTTGCCACATTGGCCATTATTAAAGAAACAGCTTTAGACATTGGTGGATTTATAATTGAATGAAAGCTGTTATAAGCCATCTTCCATATTAAAATTAGATTTCACACAGTTCACGTTTTTAAAATCTCCCATCCTACTGCAAAATGTAGTAGTTGCTGAAGCAATTCCTATAATCTGTGTTCAGGAGTAACCCTATGCGTACTGGAACAAATTCAAATAAATCCCCTTTTATAGATAGCTTGCAAACGAACCTGTTACATGAAGCACAGGGAGATGAAGTTATTCCCCCAAGATCACAAGTAGCTATTGAATTCAGGCTTTCTACAGTAGCCAAAGTGCAATGTGTAAGTTATTGAGCCATTCCTTCGTCTCATCTCTGAGCATGTCTATACTGTATGAGCCCACTATGAATTCCAATGTAAGATCCATGTGACCTTGGGGCAAGTATTTTATTTCCAGATCCGCTTTTTTCTCCAGTTGGAAAAGGGACAAATTGTTGCTATACAATTCCATGTACAGTGATGCAAACAAATGTACATTGTACACAATACAAATTATATTGCTTCTACTGCAGCCAGGGATTCTGGGAAATTACATGTAAATGAGCACACAGTGTCACCTTCTGCTTCAAATCCATTTTAACATGGACCCCCTATAAGCGTATGCCTGCTTCTCAGCACAGCCTCGGGTACAGAAGTGCATAGCCAGTAACCCTAATCACAGACAGCTATGTCAAATTAGTAAATGTTTGTGAATGTAAAATAATATGTAAATATCCCTTCACTAATGTAATTATTTGTGCTCTTAACTATCTTGCTTTGAGAGGAAATATGTTTTATTTAATGCAATCCATTTTGTTTCCCAAATATTTGTATGTCATAAGGCGTAATATTAAGTTACCACGTCTACGAGTGAGGTATAAAATACTCTCTTCATTTTACAATAGTGTGTTCACTTTGAGCAGTTTTGGAATCCCCAATCAATCTTGTCCAGAAAAAGCCCTTCGAATATTCCCAGCATAAAACACATGAATGTTTTGCTGGTGTGTGAAGATGCTCTCTTTTAACAAGCTCATGTGACTTATTACTTTTTACGATCTGCCACTAAGCAATAACTCGCTGCATAAGATTTGTAGAAATAAGAGCATTCACTGTGCTATTTAGTATGGCTGTGGTGCTTTCATATGCAAAGAGATTTTATTTCATGATATCCCACGTTTATTGTAATTATATGAAGCAAAGCACATTTGAATTATTTTGTTGTGTGTTTTTACCAGTTTCTTAGGGAGGTGGACATTTTTACTGAAGTAGGATACGTTTCAATAATTTTCATGTATAGCACTAGCAGACTTTTTCCAGGCACAGGTCTCTGTACTTGGAGTTTCCAATCTATTTATTGGTGCCTGAGGCACAGGGAGATCAAGTAACTTGGCCAAAGTCACAATGAGCAGACACCAGGATTTGAAACAGGCTCCCCTGCTTCAAATTCCTTTTGTTTTCAGAGGCAGTGCCTTTTACTCACTGCTTATTACATACCCCTAATGTGTAGTTGTTTCCATTGTGACTTTTGAAATGGTTGTTGGGCACCAATCATGGTAGCAACTGTATAATATTCGGTTATTGTATGAATATTTAGGCAGACAAGTAGAGTAAGATTTGGTAAACATATTCAGCAATTCTCTTTAGCACCATGATAAATACAGGGGTGCATATGAAGAGACCCGACTGTGAGAGTGAGGAAGAATAAGGGCTATGTACATTAATGGCGCTATATAAATAAAGACATACAATACAATACAATAAGGAGTATGGTCATTCCTCTTAAAGTTGCAACAAAGAGATGCAGAGAGAAACCACAATATAGGCAGATGAAAGGCATCATTTATACTCCACAATAGCTGCTAACAAAGTAATTAAATAACAGAACTCAAAGACCCCACATGATAGAAGCTCTAGCTTTCCAAGCCTCTCAGATTATTTAAGGAAGCATAACCTCACCAACGATTGAGAAAGGTCAAGGACATTTTGTATGACTGCTGATGGCAAACTCTCTTTTAAAAGCTTTGTCTGAATGTGCAAATGTAGCAAGGCTTTCTGTCTTTGGTGCTGCTGTCACCCACAGTCGAGGCGCCAAAAGAATTAACGCTGCGGGGGGATCCCATTGAAACGCATGTCCGCCCGCCCCTCCCACCCCCCGTCCCCCGCAATCTCCATCGCAGTAGACCCAGAACATACTTGAAAACAAGAGGTAATGCTCAATGTATTACTTCCTGGTAAAACATTTTATAAATAAGACTTCTTCTTGTTTGTCCGCGGCATCGAGGACAGTAAATCTTGCTACATCTGTATAATTTGCAGAGAAGTCATTCCCAATTCCACATCCTTAACAAGACTCAACTGCACAGGAAAACATGTCCCTAATATTATTAGTGTCCAGTCTATATGCCATGAGCTCAAATGATTATGAAACAGTATCCAGTTAATACAACATAATGAATTTAGCTATAGTGGAAGATATATCTTTATTTGCCTTGTGCCACCCATGTACATCGCACTTCACAGCCGTAATACACGTGACAAAATAATATGAAACATAATAGGAATAAGCGCTACAGACATTAACGTATCATTCGAAAAAGGGGTCCCTGCCCCGACGATTTTACCGTTTAAATAATATATCTTCTATACATGACATGTTCATATAAAATTGCCTTTATTATAATAATATTTTCAGTGTGAAATTCTTGTAGCTGTTCTGTCATGCAGACGTTAAAGCATTAAAGATTACCATCTACTACAATGACATCATATAGAGAATGGTTTGCATTGGGTAGATTATAGCATAGCCATTGGATCACCAATTAATCAATGATTAATTAATTCATACAGTAGCTGAACAGGTACTATTCCTGTTGTGTATCCATGGTGGCTAATATATTGAAATCTATCATATTTCTTCTGTGTCCAATTACATAGTCTCTACTGATAACATGTTACACACTGTGCTATTATGCAAGCAGGGGGGGGCATGTATTAGACAGCTAAAAACATTGTTTGTGAAAAGAAAAAACAACAAATACTTTTTCTCTGGTCAAAACACTAAAGTCAGAAATCATCAGGCACAGTAAGGTCATAACACAGATGTAATCCTTGTCTGCCATCTACTGACAGTGTTCGCGTGTTTCAGGCTCAATATTTAGTTTCAATTGTATTTTAGTTTTTACTGTACAATTTTAAGACATTGTTGTTGGCACTCGTTTGGTTAATTAAAAAGAAAAAAATATTAGTTGAGCACTGTATTTCCCATTAAGTTTTTATTTGTATCAAAATATGGCATTATATTAATGTTTCAATGATGTGAAGGTATCAGTTCCTGGAGCATCTTTTTGTCATTTTGATGTCTGTTTCAGAATTAGCCCTAGAGACTATGCCCTAAACTGGCTGCAAGCCATTAACGAGTGCTAAGTAATAATGAATAATTCTGCTACAGCTCAAACTGCTCTTGTGGCAGATATTTACATTACACAGCAGCAAAGGAGAATTCAAATTTTGATCACTCTCTTTCCAATCTTGCAGTGACAGTTTTTCTATTATCCTACACAGTTTCTATTTGGATGCCTGATATTATTATTGAGCTATTTAAATTTTTAGTTGGAGTTTCAATTAACTGAAAATCCTCTGTCCTCAGAGTTGTGGATAGAAATTGCACATACTTTAGCGAAGATTCAGCCATTGTTGTTTTTCCAATTAGTCATCAACCTGTCCTTTTGTATACAATTGTTAGAAACAACTGTTTGAAAGGTAAGGGATCCGTCCCAGAACCGTAACGAGACATTTGGTCGCGACTGTCTCACCGTGACCAACTCCCCACAGGGGAACCCACCACCTCAGCCACTGGACCCTCTGTCACCGGCCGCTTCTATGAGGTGGTACAGTATGTGTTAGGGCAGCGGTGTGCAAACTGGGGGGCATGCCCCCCAGGGGGGTGCAGGATTATTCTGAGGGAGCGTGGGCGGTTGCAGAGGCCCCAGGCCACACGAAGTCTCTGCAACTTCAACTTACCGGGATTCAGCTGACTTCTCGTCACGTCGCCATGACAACGCGGCGTCAAATGATGCCGCTGGGTCATATGATGTGACGCGTCGTCATGGAAATGCATCAAATTATGCTGTGGGGTCACGTGGCATAATTTGACGCCAGGTCACTGGGGAGGGAGAGCGCAAGCTCTGGAGCCGGCACGCGGGGGGGGCACAGAAAATAACTTTGCGCGCCCGTGTGTTAGGCTACAGGGTTAGCTTTAGGGGTCGTAGTGGTTAGTGGGTTATTTTAAGGGGTTTTAGTGGTTAGGGTAGGGAGTTAGTTTAAGGGGTTTTAGTGGTTAGGGTAAGAGGTTGATTTTATGGTTTTAAGCGGTTAGGGTAAGGATTTAGGGTATAGTGTAAAGGTTTTTAGAGTAGCATTCATATTAGGGGTTAAGATTAGAGGGTTTTGGCCTCGGGCATGGTCAGCGCTTAGGTGCTGACCCGTGCTGAGGCGCGCTGCTGCTCGGCAGTGAGCCCCTGCAGCCGCAATGAGAGCGGCTTTAGCAGGGGCTCGCGCACGCTTCCGCAAGCGTGCGGAAGCGTGTCTTATGAAAATTTTACATTTTCGCGCTCATGGGAGCGCAGGGCCGGTCACGTGAGCAGTTCGCCCAATGAGGGCGAACCAGCTCGGTGACGTCACTGGCCCACCCCCCGACACGCCCCCGGACGGCGCGCTAACCAAGGCCAGGGAAAGCACCCACTTTCCCTCAGCCTCAGCGCGCCTCCGCACGGGCTGAGTCACCGTGGACTCAGCCTTAGGGTAAGGGCTAAGGTTAGTGACTTCCCTTAGCGGCTGCGTGTCCCAGTGGCGAGGTGAGCAGCAGCTACACGCCAGCGGTCATATGGTCATATGGTCATGGTGAAACTGCCGTGAGCAACTCTGCTAGACCATCCCAGAACTCTTTGCCCCCCTTACTCTGAAAGTACTACAATAAGCATACACACACATCTACAAGTAAGATGTTAGATGCATGTTATCTCTATGTTTCACAACTGGGATAATGGCATGTTGAATAGAAAAAAGTAAACTACAGGGGTTATTTATTGAAGTCTCATGTAAAGGGTATCACAACCTAAATAACAGTATGCTCCTCACTTTTCCAGTTTATGGTACTTTTCTGAGTGTCATACTTGCACCATATGCACCATATTTTAAACATTATAACTCTCACCCTGTATTTCCCTATCTAATTATCTATACCCAACACCCATGAACGTTAAGGGAACTAAATTTGGTGAGGGTGAAGTCAGCCTTAATATTATACAACAGGTCGATCCCAAAAAGCATATGCATGCCTGTTACAGGTGTATAATATATGTCTGTTTTAGATATTCTGCAAGACATCTTGTTTACTTATTAAGCAAATGCTGAAGGGACCTCTTACATTATGTTTGATTACAGGTGTACTGACTGTGAAATTGTATGTTGACAAAAGATGTTGCCTTGGGCAATCTTTAAGTTAAAATGTTTGCAATGTTAAGCAGTGCTGCCAAACTCTGAAGGGATAAGAAGCTTTAGTCAGCACCAGGGCTCACCCAAGTGTAAATCATTCAGGAGTATGTGGTTAGTTGGGCCAAGGAATAAACAGGGTACTATATAAACTCTACTGCCATGTGCAGTGATTTAAATAACTTTATATCACTCATCATTTATGGCTTTAAGCTAAGCTAGTGCTTACCTACACTTTCAGAAATAAGTACTGTATATAAGAAAGTAAGACACTATAGGGTCTGATCGAAGCACTATCGTACAAAACCCATTATTGACAGGAGTTTCTGTGCAATGGCGCATTGACAGGCACTATCATAGTTTAATAAATATCCGCTGATGTAGCTAACATGCTTATTCTTATTTATATTATGACGTCCAGTCTGCTTAACAATATCAGATGTACTGCAATGTTGTTTATTCTGTAAATTAAAGGTTTAGAGAAACATCAATCAACCAACTAACCAATATTTTTGAAAATTATTTTAAAGCAGCAATCAGCACTTTTTGAGAGTTTTATACTAGCCTGAAATGGGGTGGGGGGTCCCCAAAGTTGTTTCTGGGGTCCTCAACCATCTTGAGACCTGACAGTTCCTGTGCAAGGAGACATTTTAGACAGGGCAGTAAATGTTTTAGCTTACAAGCAAACTGGAAAAATATCCAGGCCCTCCCATGGTCTGAAGTGAAGAAAAAATATGTTTATTGGAACAGGATCGATGTTTTAGTCCAACCTTGGATCTTTTTCAAGGTTGGACCGAAATGTCGATCCTGTTCCAATAAGCATATTTTTTTCTTCACTATGACCACTGGAGGGCCTGGATATTTTTCCAGTTTGCTATATACACGTTTCCCTCCTGGTTACTTGACCTTATGTGCACCCGTGGCAGGACTGCAGTACCGTGAGTGCGCCTAACCTTGCTCATCACCTTAGCAGCTCGCAGTGACACAAGGATAAGAACACTAAGGGGCAGATTCGTGAAGCTTCGACGTGGGGTATTGCAACCTGATTCGGCGTTAACTGCCATTGAATTGAATGCCAGCTAACGCCGGATTGAGTGCGATATGCTGCATGGGAGTTTGATGAATCTCAGTGTAAAGTCTAAATTACATATGCCATGAAGCCCTCTTCCAAAAGAAGGCGTGTGTGTGGGGGGGGGGTGAGGGGGAGGGATGGGGCAGAATGAACAATTTGCACCATACCTACATAATTGGCTTCCTTCCAAGATTCAATCACCCTAACAGTGTGCCCTGTGTAAGGTGCATATGTTTTTCACTTGTACTAGGGCCTGTAAAATATATTCTTATCAGGTACATATTGTCTGCAATTTAGCATGTGTTTTGGCCATTTATAGAATCATTATTAATTCACAATCTAATAACAAAACAAATCCATGAAGAGGCTTAATAAATACTATCTCTCTCTCTATCTGTTCAGTCGAGTACGACTCTCGGCCACTCTATGATCCGTGTGCTCCATGTCTTCCGATCTCTCACGGCTTCTTTCAATTCTGCTATGTTCAGTCCAGTATCTTTCTTGATGGTATCTAGCCAGCGAGTGCTTGGGCGGCCTCTTCCTCTTTTACCGCCGATCATTCCAAGCATGACGTCCTTCTCAAGTGACTTACTTGATACTTAATACTATAGAGACTGAATAAAGATGTAAAAATCATCCAAAGTATTTGGTTACCATGGAAAAATTAAAAAGTGAAAAGAATATATATATATATATATTTAAAAATACTCATACTTGATTTTTTTTTTTTTTAAGGGACCTACATTTAACTTTAAGAAGGGCTGGCTCAGTGAGTAACGACACTGACTGTAAATAACGACACTGAGTTTGAAGCAAGGGACAGGGCAGGGATTGTGTCTGTAAAATAAATGACTATGTGCTGCATACCGCACTCTATACTGTAATTGTGAAGCACTTTGAGTCCCGTTGGAAGAAAAGCCCTGTGTGAAATAAAGTTATTATTAAACATTTCTGTATCACTCAAATAAGTTCACTTTGGTCTTTAAAAGTACTGTTTTCTCCACCATGTAACCACTGTACGTTCATTTTGGTTACATGCAGCTTGATAATCTGCAAAATTAAATGTCTTAAGTGGCCTCTAATTACTTTATATTGTGTAAAAAAAGTAATTTTTCTTAATAATTTTTAAGAGATGATTACAGACATGACTTGCACATCACAGCTGACTCGACAGGTGACAATTCACTTAATAAGCAAGAACATATCACATGTTAATTAATACTCTTTAAACTCTAAGACAAAGTTCAGACTTTCAGACAGCCTATCACTTTCTAACCATAAATTACAATTCAGTGGAAGGGCGTACCTTATTTGTAACGTGTGAATTGATTGTCATTTAATTAGACTGTTTCCCTTGTTTCATGGCATATCTTCATTAGCACTTTAGTTAGGCTCACTCAGTTTGTAAAACATGAGTTCGTAGATATTTTGTGGTTATGCCTGTAACTAAGCTGTGCTATGGTACATCGCATGGCTGTGCTCACCATGAAATTCCTGCATCACACTGCATTCCTTTCATCTTTCGCTATGTCTGATACCGCTGTTTCCTGATGCTCCTCAGTTCACTCTGTAGGGGGCTGCATATTACAGCAGCGCAACCCAGCAGGTGCCCACAAACTGATCAAACAAATTGATCTTTTCTGCAAAGAGCTTTGATCTGTGCATCTGCTACCATATAATTACAGCTATTTGCCTTTACTTTGCTATTGACATGCCCATCTATAGCGATATAATCATGCTGCATAAGGTTCACAATCTTAGTCAAATCACTTTCTTCTAGGGTCTCTGGCAATGTACTGTGAACGGTTTGTATCAAGGATTCATTGTACCAGAACAATTCTTTTTAAAAGAAAGCAGTATTTTAATCCTTCCTAGGACCTACTGTAAGTGACCTAATGAAAGTGATGTGTTCAAGGTGTTGCACCTGGGTGATTGATACCCTTTTTTTTAATCCAAATCTGACACCTATAAGTATTTACAATGATGTGTTTAAATTTAGTGGGTAAACATAGTGAACGGAAACTTGTGAGGGGTTGGATTTCCTCTGGCTTCTCCGTGTGACTGCGTGTTCAGCAAGTGCTTGTACAAGCATGTCCCTCTGCCCACCTACTGTATCTCCACTAGTCTGTGATAAGGACAGGATGGGGTAAGGATAGAGAAAGCTCTGCCCCATTCAGAAGCCCCTAAAAAGTTTAATTTGCAATTACTTCCCAAAAAATGACAGTTGACAAAATTTGTGATTACCCTGTGGAGGGTTTTTGTCACCTTTTTCACCCACCATAACTTATCTAAGTGTGATTAGCATGGTTAAACTTCTTTAGGGAAGCCATTTAGACTGTTAAATACTTCCGAAGGTTTTGTTTTCTGGCCAGCTATGTGCAATTGACTAGTTATTTATTGCTCTGTCATGTACATCATAGAGTGCACATGCCAACATTTGAAAACTACTTTTAGGGAGATTAGTTAAGAAATGTGGGAGATACTGTATGTAAAATGCCTTTGACTTGCATTGGAAATAGGGAAAAAGATTGATAAAAATGTCAAATTAAAATTATGGAATCACCCTTATATATAACAAACAAAAATATCACTTGTGAGCACATTAGCATGTCTCAGACAGGTCTGCAACCCTGCTTGTCACTGATATCTCATAGCATACAATGCTTCCACTGCAGCCAGGGATTCTGGGAAATGACATGCAAATAAGCACATATATATTTAACTAAGTGTGGGGAATCCTATCCCATGCTTCATTTTGCAAAGCCAGGATAACCAACCCCACACTGATAAGACCCATTAAGGTCGAAACAGCTGTCTGTGGGTGGGTTTACTGGTTATGCATCTTAACCCAGGCTGTGCTCAAAGCTCTGCAATGCAGCAAGCATAAGCTTATAGGGAACCATGTTATATGGTTTTGAAGCAAAAGGTGGCACTGTGTGCTCATTTGCATGTCATTTCCCAGAATCTCTTGCTTCAGTGGAAGCACTGTGTGCTGGGTAATAATGGTGAAAGGCGGGGTTGCAGCACAGCCTGGGTTAAAGAAGTGTATAGCCAGTAAATGTACCCACAGACAGCTATTTAATTTTTGGGGGTCTCAGTGTAAGGATGGTTATACAGGCTTTGCAATTCGAAGCTGGAATAAATTTCAACCACATATTAAATAAGCTATGGTGGTTAAAACAGTGAGAGAGAGAAAAAAACTCCTCCGTACAGCTTACCGTGAACAAAAATATCAATTGTGAGCACATTCACATGTCTAAGGCTGCGGACATAGTCAGTTCTCCCGTGCAGAGGCGCGCGGGGGCTGAGGTCCCTGGCCATTGTACGCGCCGCATCCGTGGGTGTGTCTGGGGATGTCACGGAGCTGGTTCGCCCTCATTGGGCGAACCGCTCACGTGACCGGCCTGTTGCGCCAAGAAACCAGTTTCAACTGATTTCTTGCGCAACACGCGCCCCCTCCCGCTTCCGCTCGCGCCCGCGCCCGCATGCTGCATAGATGCGAACACTGGTCCGCACAGTCTGCCATACCATGGACGCAGCCTCAGACAGGTCTGCAACTATGCTTTTCACTATTATCTCTTAGCATGCAATACTTCCACTGCAGCTGGGGATTCTGGGAAATGACATGCAAATGAGCACATATATAGGGGAAGTTGGTCAGTATGCACAGGTTGCACTGTCAAAAATAACACAAAAACACAATTACTCACTAGAGGGAATATAATAAAGCATAAGACATGCACCCAATATATTCAGTAACTTTAGATTTAAACCATGATACTTAAGTCAGCCATATTCTGCAGGTGTCTAGGTTTGACGTTCATGTTTAGTTATGATTTGACTAGAAATTATATGGGTAGCTTTGCAGAGCAATGTACCACCAAAAGGTAACCCTTTTTTTTTTTTGCAGCTAGTTTAAGAGATAGTAGGTTATGATCACAGCTTCTACGCATACTGCACCATTATCGACACGGGAAAATTGGTTTGTGCTCATCATCATAACACAAATAGTAGAAAAAAAACTATAATATCTCCATTTATCTGCTATCTGAAAAAACTCAACAGTGATGGTTGGAAGCACAAGAACACACTCCCTCTTCTTTTATTTGGATGTAATGACAGTCAGTCATTTTATAGTAGAGGAAATTCAATTATTTGGTAAAAAAAAAAATGATTTCCAAAATTACCCAGCTATTCAAAAATGCAGCTCTATATCTGCAACCAGTAAGTGTCATTGAACAGAACTAAAATTGCAGCTAATCAAATATTTTATTGTAATAGCATATCAACGTAATGGTAAAAAAAGGCAATTTGCCTAATGAAGGTCAATTGTGACCAAATCATTGGTACACCATTAACAAGAAAGTAGTTGATTGACTGCAATTTTAGTGTCTCATGCCGCTTTCTTCTGCAGACATTCTGAGGATGCAAGGTCCGGCATTACAACCATGCATTATAGCCATTTTGAGCACATTTTTTTTTATCTGCCAGCAAAACCTATTGCCTAAAGACAGCACCAGATTTAGATAACAGAAAATTGTGTTGAAAGAAATTAGATTTTTTTTGTCTTTGCAAGGGTGAAATGTGTGTTTTTTATATAGTACTGCCAATGCATTGTACAGAGAAATTTTGCAGGCACAAGTCCCTGTCCTATAGTGCAGGGGTGCGCAAACTTTTCCCCGTGCGCACCCCTGCCTGCTCTCCTCGGCGCCTTGCGCCCCCCTGTTAGGCCCCAGCGACAAATGATGCGCGGGGTCATGTGACATCCCGTTGTCATGGTAATGTGATGTCACGTAACCTTGCTGCGTAATTTGACGCCAGGTTACCATGACAACGCGTCGCTGTAAGGTAAGTGTGTTAAAGAGGCTTTGTGTGGTCCCCCGGCATGTAATTTAAATGGGGGGAGAGCGCGGGACCTCTATAACTGCCGTGCCCCCCCACCCCAGAAAATCTAGCTCCCGCCAGTTTGCGCACCCCTGCTGTAGAGCTTAAAATTATTTTTTTGGCGTGTCTGAGGTGACACTGAGATTTGAACCAGGCTTCAAACTCAGTGCCTTGACTCACTGAGCCACTCCTTCATCCCAGTATCAACTCATGGTTAATTAACATCTCTCTGTAGATGAAGTTGATGTTGAGTAGTGTATTGGTATATATATATATATATATATATATATATATATATATATATATATATATATATATTTCTAAACATAAATATAACTTGGACTTTGCAGGCTGTCTGACATTTTTATGTCATAGAAAACTATAAACATTGGCAGAAAACAACGGCACTTTCTTATTCCAAGTGATTCCAAAATAAGATACATAACATACATTAGTGTATGTAGTCTAGTAGCCCTAGCTGATATTCAGCTCTTGAATATCCCAACTGTAAAAAAAAAACAGCATTTTAAGTTGCGATTTGGTTCTTGATGTGCATGTGGAATGTAGTACATGTGGAATGCATTTTTTATGCTAAATGAATTTCTCACAAAATAAGCTACTGTATTTAATAAACTGCAATATTGCCTTTTGCACAGAAAATCTCTCTGTGATTTTGCCTCCGCCATTAATGTGAGGTTATGGATTTCATTGGAGGAAAGCAGGGTTTTTTTTGTTTGTTTTTTAAACATCTCATCATAAGTTGAAGGGGTAATTGTTGTCTCTCTTTACAGAAAGTACATGCATATAAGTTGTTTTGTGTTGGGAAATGTTTGCATAGGTAATCCTTAATGAAGGCAGGGAACTCCCCCCCCTTTTTTAATGAATTAAACTGCAGTTTCCAGCAATTTTGCAAAAGTAGCCCATTTGAGTCACATAACGTACACCGTTTCAAAGTGAATCTCCCACCTGGGAGTAAACATTTAATAAAGTTCTCCCAATGTGTATATGTCATACAACACCATATTATAAAATATGCTGAATCAGGTATTGGGTAGGAAAGCTGAAATAAGCCTGTTTTTAAACGTGTAATTAAATAAATCTAACTTGGTCAAATCACTTGAGTATGTAGTAATGAATGTATTCCATATGAGGACATTTTGAGGATTCATTGAAGCCTCTCAATAAAACTGGGGAAATATTGGATTTGTTAAAGAAGAAAATTCAATTGCAGGTGGGAGACAATGATAAATAGATACCACTGTGTCTCTTAAAAGTTTTCTATTTTTACTTGCCATTTATCTAAAGAGTACCTCTATCCTTTGGAAATAACAATAAATCAAGATGCCTTAACAGATTATAGTAATCATTGCTTGTGGTAATGTACCATCCAGGATTTAAAATAGCAACCATTTGCAGGGTTGTAGTTTCATAGAATGGCATGTCAAAATATGATCACTATGGCTTAGATTTTGGTACACAAATACATGTAATAGTCATTTTAAAGGGGCTCCATGTTTACTATACCACTTCAATCGTGTCTTCAGTGCATATGTATTTCTTCACAGCTGAACTAATGCTTTAATACATTATAGGTTTGTAGAGCAGTGAACGAGATTACCCCTCCAATTATTCATCTCTTATTTGCTGATCTCTATTTTCCATTATTTCATTTAATTAAAAGGATATATGTATTATATATATTACTAGCACCGGCCGTGCACATGCAGGGGATGTAACGCAAATGAAGCAAAAGTAATCTGAATTTCCGAGGAATAGCCTGTCGTTTGTAGCCTTTAATAGTGATTAAGTACCCATTTTAAATAGTAAGCTTTCAAGTAATTGATGAGCTTTTCAGAGGGGCCCAATGGAATACATGCAGCCCAGTGATGACAAAGTGGAGACTAAAGCAAAGACTAAAACGGTTTTAGTAAAATTATGGAGTAAAAATTTAGGAAACGCAAAAATACACAACGTTAACAGAAAGTACAGGTGAAGAGAAGACTTGTCCACTGATGTATCACATGACTGGGTAGCAAAAAGGGAGACAAAGTGTGACAAACGGACACTGGTGAATCATATATATACATATGTAGAACATGGGTGCATTTGATCCTTGAATAATAGTGTAAATAATATATTTATTTCATATAGTGCTTTTCTCCCAATGAGACTCAAAGCGCTTCACAATTACAGTATAGAGCGTGGTATGCAGCACATAGGAATTTTACAGACACAGTCTCTAACCGTACAGTTTACAATCCATGTTTTTGGTGCTTGAGGCACAAGGAAGATAAAGTGACTTGCCCAAGGTCACAAGGAACTGACACCGGGCATTAAACTAGGTTCCCCTGCTTCAAACTTAGTGTGGTTGTTATCAGAGTCAGTGCCTTTACTCACTATTTATGCCGGATACAAAGAGCACGAAGGCTCAACCAAGCAGAACTAAGTTGACCAGCAGCTTTATTTTGTGTCCAGCACGAAAGAGAAAAAATAACAACCTGCGACAGAAATACGGAGCTTCACAGCTGGATATGAACCTACAGATAAAGGGTTATTCAATCAACTCAAATAGTGCCGTTACTCCCAATGCGAGTTTCTGTGTGATAGTGCCCTGATCGGCTCTAATGCAAATGAATGAATAACGTCCAAAACGCCCATAAATGGCTGTTCCAGGTGTAACTTATCCCCTCCTTCTAGATTGTAAACTTCTTGGTGCAGGGACCGCCTTCCTATTGTCTCAGTTTGTCTTAAAATATAGGTACTGTTTTTTGTGGGGAACTGATCTGTTTTTAGGACCAATTTTGCTGACTTACATAAATGTCACCACAATAGTAAGCAAAGAAGGATGGGGAGCCGTGTTGGTCCTTTCTTCCATATAGTAGCAAAGGAAGGGTTGATATGTAGGTGATATGATACCTTTTATTGGACCAAGAAGTAGTTGATATGTTACAAGCTTTTCAAAACTATCAGAGTCCTTCATCGGATCACCCCAATAGTAAAAAAAAAAATACAATTTACCTAGCAGTCCAACAGACAGTCATGATTTAAGGTCTGGTTAAGACGTAATTCATGTTGTAGGTAACAGCTTAGCCAGTCAGGCAATTATTATGCTTTTGTGTTATCAATTGAAGCAGACTTAGAATAAACACGGAATATGTGAAAGTAATTCTCATTGCATCTTCAAACAAATTGGTCTTTTTTTTTTGGAAGATGTGTAACCAATTTTAAATTAAAGTAACGATTCAGTAGCTCAGTTTGCAAATCGAAGTACTGCAATGATAACTTGGAAGGTTGGCATTTAATAATTGCAATATATGTTTATATGGCTCATTTAATTTAACATGAACGTCATAAAAAGAAACACAGCTTTATTCTGTTGTAATTCAAAGTGTTGAAAACCTCTCTAGCACAGAAGGGGTTACAACTGATTTAGTATTATTAATAGCACTTATTCATCACCACCGCAAGCCACATACACAGCAACAACCCCTTAAGAATAGACTTGTATACAAGAGTTAAAGCATCAAGTCATGAAATTATATCCACCATGATATATTGGCGAACCTTCCGATGACACCTCACCTCTTTGTCTTTCTTGTGATAGAACTCAACAGTTCAAAAGATAAGAGCCAGGGCTGCTGATTAGGGAAATATGTGACTGTCTATTCATGAACAAAAAGAGGCAGCCTGTGTCATGTCACCTAAATCAAGTGTTTACAAAAGCTATATAACATTACAGTTTTATAAACTAAAGCACTTGCCACTGACATGTTTGTTTGTTTTTATTCAGACACTTTTGGTTAGGAGTATCCACACTTGAGCACATCCGAGGACTACATTAAAATCATGCATTTAAGATTTTGTGAGTTGAGTTGATCTTTTTATGACTGTGCTACAGTAATTGATGACCAAGATGAAAAAGCAAATGTTTACAATTGCTGTGGACTGAGGCCAGGGAAAAAACTGGATGGATAATTTAAATGGACCAACCTGAGAGTTTAATAGAAATGTATATAAAATGTAGTTCTACAAACTATTCAAGACCTTGGAAGTCTCTTCTTTATACTGTAGGTGAAAATTCATACCTGAAAAACATAATTCTTCTGAACACTTTAGAGCTCTCAAGAAACCATGCCCAAACTCTGCTGATAAAAAAACTATCAATTTTTAAATATATAATTACCGACAATAAATTGGCCAGTCTCATTTTTTACATAAGTCAGATGGGTTTGCAGTATTCTCACTTGATTCTTAAATAAAGGTAAACCTGTCAGCACAACATCAACTGTATTTAGTCTTCACAATTGTAATATTTATTGTGCCATATTTGGGTAGAGGTCTTTTTTATGGGATGCTTCATACTTTACATATTTTGGCCCTCTTATTGAACAGGCAGTAGAAACATTACTAGGAAAAAAAATCAATACCTTATGTATATAATTGTAATTAATGTTTACAAAAAGCAGGACCCAGGGTTTATAATATTTGAGATTTGCAAACTAGGGATTACTTAATTTCAACAGTTACCAGCTGCTTGTAAAATAGGAATTAGACATGTCACAGTCTCCCTTTTGTGTTGTGTGTAAGTGGAACTTACTGTCTCTATGGGGGATTCGTATTTAGGCTAAACACAAAGTAATCAGGTTCAATGCAACTTTGGATGCCTCAGAACAGTGAGGACAACATGTTTAGAACAGCAGATGTGAATTCTGATAAGTTGATCCTAAAAAAGTCAATTTAATGTTGCATTCCTTTGCATCAACATTACTCCATTTGTACCCTTAAGCTATTTTGGAAAGGGAAGGCGTTACTCAGTGAAGAAACTCTTTAGCTATTTCCAGAAATACTGCACTACATGTGCAATCTTGTAATTATACATTATACAGTCTCCATTGTGTATTCCAATGTAAACCAAATTATAAGAGGGATGAGGACGAGATCTTACCTGTTTCAACACTATTCTAGTCCATGATCCAAACACATCGCCATAAACATTTTTAAAGAAAGACTGGACAGAGAGAAAGAGAACTCACCTTAAGAAAGGTCTCATGTTGGACTGAAGCCGCATGAGCCAGAATGTAGACTTCAGCCCAACCGTCTGACACAACTGCACACTATGATTCATCATCTACTAGGTATTAATGAGCAGCCCCCATTACGGTTGTACTGACTAGATATTTGAATATAACAACTTTCTGGTGTTTTCATACATAGCAACTTATAATTGTGAAGAAACAAATAATGGCACTCAAACAGGAACAGAAGAAGTAGCAACGGTAATACAATTCTTGAAGAAATGGAAGGCCCACAGTGAAAATGGAAATACCAGTCCAATCTTGAAAGAATGGGAGTCTCACACCCTTTGATAAAGCGTGGTCTCCCGTGCGAAATGCGTAAGAGTGGTTCGTCTGGCTGTTATGTGTCATTAAAGCTCTTTGCATTTACCTGTGATCCAGTTCTGGTCTGCATCTTTTTCACAAGGCAGCTGCACCGCCTCATCTCGTTCAATCTTGAAAGAAACTGGAGAAGAAGTAGAGAAAATCCTTCCAAAACTCTTTACATGCTGCTTAAATAACAGGAAAATGCCAGTACAACGGAGCAATGCCATAGTTATCCGCATCCATTTAAAAGGAGACAAAGAAGATTTCAAGAACTACAGTCTTCTTCAAATCACTTACAAGATTTTTATGAAGATACTCACCAATCGGCTGCAACAGACTTTGGACGTTGCTGTGCCAAGTGGTTCAGGAAGTGATTTCCCAAAGTAACGAATACGATCTACCACTCAGCTTAGCATTCATAGATTTTGAAAAAGCATTATAGTCTGTCTACACCTCGGACATTTTAAATGAGTTGAAAAGACAACATGTTGAAGTAGTATACAGTACATTGATATTATAAGAAACAATGTGTACAGATTAGCCGGACTTGCTGTTTTTGGTGGTGCAATCACGCGTGGTACCGTTCCGATTGCAGAGTTGAAAACAGAAAGGATTAATGCTGCAGGGTTCCTGAATGGTGTCTGATGTCACAAAGGATATCTTGCATGATGACGCACCCAATGCATGTTTCACCATTATACCAGCTTCTTCTGGGGGAAGAGTCACACACCACGATGTCTGAAACTCAGAGCGGGTAGTCGGTGTACCTGCAGAACGCTCTCCCCCACTATAGCTATATGAGTATTCTGGCACCTTGCCACTAATAGCTACTGACTTTTTGTTACTTTCTAATAGCTACTGGCTTCTTTATTTCTTTTCTATATCAACACTTCTACCGTACACTCTGTTCTCTCAGACCTTTTAACAATTTGTACTTTTAAACTTAAAACTTTTTAAACACACTAGTGTATTTTAAGTTTACCAACGATTAGTTACTTTTTTCATGTAATCTTTTAGAGGAGGTCCTTTATGGTTTATATTAGTTAAGAGGTTAATTAAAAGTAACATTTTAAAGGGTCTGGTAGGTTCTCTACATGTATAGTACTACCATTCTAACTAAGTGAATTTTCACTGCATCAGAGAAGTGCACCTCAAATAAGGGACTGTCTGTATTGATACATGTTTAGTTTTGGTTGCTCATTCCAGAGATGTTACCCTGTAGAGCAGGGGTGCGCACTCTTTTGCCCATGCGCCCCCATGCCAGCTCTCCCGCCATCCTTACCTATCTCCGGTGTTCTGACATCGCGTGACACCATGGCAATGCAGTATCATGTGACCCTGCTACGCCATTGATGCTGCGTTGGTCTCCAGAAGCCGTCTGAGCCAAGGAAAGTGACGTTTACAAAGGCATTCGCCGCTCCCCTGGCATTTAATTTAAATGCTTTTGGGAAGCGTGGGGCCTCTGTAAACCATGGGCCCCCCACAGAGAATCTTGGGGGTACCCCCCAGTTTGCGCACCCTTGCTGTAGAGGTAATATCATTCAATTTAAAGTGACAATCAAAGCACTTTTCATTTATTTTTAATTTTTTTACAATTTTTTTGGAACAGGATTGAAGCAGGGGGTCTCCGGAGTTAAATCTCGTTCATTTCAGCTCCAGGGACCCCCTGGATGTACAGACCTCCATAGGCGGCTAACTTTGCTGAGATACCAGGCACCCCCTTTGGAGGTCTGCATATCGGGAATCAGGGGGTCTCCGGAGCTGAAATTAATTGAGTTCAGCTCTGAAGAGCCCCTGCTTCAATCCTGTAAAAAAAAGGCGCTTCGATTTGCTCCTTTAAAATATATACAACTTGAGAAAGGTACCGAATTTCTCTATTTTTTTAATATTTAAGTATTAATCCCCAAAGAACATTGGTCAATAATGCCCTGTTCAGGTGGGATTATTACTATTATAGGCTAAATGTAGGCTTTTTTTTTTTCATTTTTATTTATTTTTACATTTTTCATAAAAAAGATAGACACTTTTGTAGTCATATTGATTTTTATCAGCATGATTGTCTACATTCTTATGCTTTTACTGCAAGTTTATTAAAAGGAAATTGTACATACACACAGCCCCCCCCCCCCCTCTATACACATGCACACACACACTGAAGCCCTCCCTCCTCCACCATCTACACTCACAAAACATACACACACACCAGCCCCCCCTCTACACACACAAACATACACTACAGACACACACAAAAAAAACAGACTGCTGCCCCCTCTACATCCACAAAACACACACCAGCAGCCCCCTCTACATCCACTGCAGCCCCCTGTTAACCCACACACTGCAGACACACACAAAACACTCTGCACCAAAACACTCTGCACCCCTCCTCCACCCACAAAACACATACTGAAGACACTCACTGCAGCCACCCTCTGCACCCACAAAACACACACTACAGACACACATAAACCAACACACTCTGCCAGCTCTACATCCACAAAACACACACCAACAGCCTCCTCTCTACACCACTGCAGCCCCTTGTAAACACACACACTGCAGCCCCCCTCTACACCCACAAAACACACATAGCAGACACACACCAATAAAACAGACTGCTGCCCCTTATACACCCACAAAACACACCCACAGCAGACACACAAACCTTTCCCCTCACTCTCCTGTGCGGAGCTCTCTGCAGGCAGGGTGGGGGAGGAGTCAGTGCCTTGCTGCTGCCTCCTGTCCAATCACATGCCCTGTCATAGAGCTAAGTTCCCTCTTTGTGAATGAGAACTAAAAGCTGATTGGCTGAAAAACTTGGCAGGGTGCCAAAAATTCCGGGCCATTACTGATTGGATAATGCCTGGAATTTTAACCAATCAGAGAGCAGGGGTTTCAATAATACCCTGAATTTAACTGCTTTAGCCTATAATCTGCATTATAACACAATATTCTGATTTATCAGTTGGTAAATAAAGCTTCCTGTGCTTCCTCTAGTAATTGTCACATCAGCATGCCAGCATCCACCCTGTCATAATATCTCATATCTTCTAAATATTCTGATACCATCTCTTTACAATACTGTATATAATATATTCTGTTATGCCAGACCTGAAAAACAACCCTATGAGGTTTTAAAGCTTGTAACTTATCAATCAGTTTCTCCAATATACTACCTACTCCTTCTCCCTCATTTGCGCTTTACTACACTTTCTGGTAATAACTCAATTTGTGTTGGAACACAAAATGCCTACTTTAACCGAACAGATTATATATATTGATACCAAAACATTATTTATTTTGAACATTTTTAAAATAGAAACAAATTGTGATAAATTGAGCACATTGGTGGTGGAGAAGAAGCCACACTTTCAATCTTGTTATTATCCATTGTACAGTCTCCATGGGAACATACTGGTAGGAATTATTGTTGTGCTTCACTATTTGGATGATTCATTTAATAAGAGTAAACATTCTGTTAGTATTTGTGCTGATGGCGCCTGTGTAAATGGAATGTAATTGTGGTGGATCACTATTTGGGGGGGGGAAGAAAGTGGTTATTACGAATTTGCTGTGAGTAATAATTATCTTTAATTTTTAACTAAGTCTGTTTAAACCATTTAGAAACTTGGCAAGACTAAGTCAATTTGAAAATGTTGAAGTTGCATTTGAGATTTTCTTTCTGTTTAAAGTGGCAAAATGTACATAATGAATATAATTATATGCAAGCACAAAATGCATTCCTTAAAAAATTCTGCATTTAAAGCATTGCTAAAATTATTTTGTTTAATACTTTCTGCAAAAAAGGCAACATATGTTTTCCTAGATTGTTTTGCCTTTCTATTCTACTAAAACCAAATTTCAATAAACAAAATGACAATTGGCATGATAAAAGTAATTTTATTTTGTTCAATTTTTTAAATAAGTAATATAAATATAGTAGTTTTTTTTGCACAAATTTTACCTCAGGGAGACATTGATAAATATTATCATTCAAAGATCTAAAGTGATCTCAACTTTACGACGCTCCATTCATTACAAAGCAGAATATTTTGTCATACATTTCACAATAAACTGTTTAAAGACTACTTGATGATGAATTTATGGGGAAAAATATAAAATATGGAAAATGAGGACGTTGCTTTGATTTTAGAAACCCTTGATTGTGTTGTTTTTTTAATTATTATTCTTTGTGAGTGATAGCATAATACACTAATAGGGCAGCATTTTCACTTTGTAAAATGGATCACCTTATTACAAAACATAACCCAGGAGAAAAACTTTAATAAATTGCAATTCCCAATCGCATATTAAACATTTTATTTACTAGCACAACTGGTATTCAGAGCAATAGCAGTAAGGCACAAACAGCATCGTAATAGCTACTCATGAGATGATTTGAGATGAAATTGCATGATATACTAATGGTATACTAATGAGGTAGTTTATCTAAAGTTTGTAGTGGTTTGGTTGCATTAGTGAGACGACTGATTAGATTTAAACCCTATGTAATAATGCTCTAATTATACTAGTGATTTCATTTAAACCAGATTTTATAAATGGTGGTAAGTAAATTTACGCAAACCTAAGATTTCATACATTAAGTCTGCTGACTCCAGGTGGCTTGACCTCCTAAGAACTCTGTAATAAATCTGGTGGTTTGGCATTGAACAAACCATTAGATTTTATAGTATTAGATGCTCTATTTAAAGTGGTTTGTTTCTACTTCATTCAGTAATTTCAAGACGTACTGTTGTTGACCTTGTATATTTCACATACTGTATCATAAAGAGAATGCAAAACTGAGCTTGCCATTGTTTCTGTCTCCGTAGAATCCTGACATTGTATTGGTACACTACTTGAATGTTCCTGCAATAGAGGATTGTGGAAAGCCATGTGGCCCCATTCTATGCTCAATCAACACAGACAAGAAGGAGTGGGCGAAGTGGACAAAGGAGGAACTCATAGGACAGCTTAAACCTATGTGTAAGTGACTTTTTTTGGTGTAACTACTGCAATATTTGATTGCTCAAACGTACATCCAACTTTTCCACTTAAAGGTGCAATCCCATGCACCCAGCCAGAAAACAACCCTTGTAAAGAATTCAATAGTCTACTTGGCTTCCCTAAACCAACGTGACCATGTTCCTAGCAAAGATTTAGGCTACTTGCATTTTTGGGAAATTAATAATGAAATGTTTGTGAATTACGTGTTTTATGTACCCTTGGCTCACCCTGTCCTTGTTAAAGAGCCAATGAAGATAAAGGGAGGGTGATGCAGCATTTGCTAAACACACAATGACATCACACGAAACAGAATAGCCAGAGTAAATTAAACCCATCCAAAGTCTCTGCTCACCGTGTTTACATAAACATTTCTCCAAATGCTTATACTGTAGGCATCAGGTTAGTGTAAAGAATGTATCAATCACCCAGCTGTAACCGCCTTTATTGCCATTAGTTTACTTTGGTGCTAGGAGGGATTGCCCTTATAATGTACAGTACTTTCCACCACTAAAGATGACTTGAAGCTGTTTTTCAAATACTGTATGTATAATTAAATGTCACTTCTCGATTCACTCCGCTTATTTTGGATGAAGGAATAGGTGCACTCACAATAACTCAAAATAACTGACACGAGTGCTCTGGGATCCCCAATATGTGGGGGTATGGTAGAATCCGGAAAGAATTAAACCGACACTGCAGTGTGCTTTGCAAAAAAATGAGTGAAGTTTTAATTGAACTCCACTTATTTTGGCCAGTAATACAGATTTTTATGAACCTCAATTGCACCACAATATCCTGTAATTACTCACTGTATTTTGAACAGAATTCAGTGGTAATGCTGGCTTGGTATAACCCTCAATATCACGATGTGTCAGCCATGGCCATCACTAGGTTAGTGGAAGGGGTCTGGCTTACAGCGGACATTGGGGCACAACTTACTTTTGCCGGGCTCCTCTTTCCTGCTGATTCCTGGCCCATCAATATCCCTCCACTCAAAAACTCTGCCAACTTTTGTCCCCCTTAACTGGGTCTACATCCCTCAACTCCTTCATTGGGAGCAGCCAATGCATTACAGCAGTTCTTGGCTTGACATAGAATACACATTAGTATATTAATAGTGATTAATACTTTTAATTAGAAAATATGGCAACTCTTCTCACCATTGTCAGAGACTACTGGATACCTGCATAAAAACAATCGTTCAACTAAAGAGAACCTGAAATTTCATGTGAACTCACAAGATGTACAGTATCAAAAAGAGGGTCTACACCACAAGTAATCTTACTAGAAGAACAATTATAGTTTCATATAGCAAAATAGCAATGTTATTGGTAAGCACATATGTAGTACATGTTACTGCAGCTGTAAACGGGGCCTTTTATATCATTACTTTTTTACATCATATTTGAAAAATATATAAAAATGAAACCTAGGGCCTCATGCAGAGAGCAGCGCAAAAAGGAATCTCGCCATTTGCCGGCGAAAATGGAGCTTTAAACCGGCGGAAAAGGCAAGTTAAAAAAAAAGCGCCATTTTTTTTTTTGTTGCTTGAAATTCGCCGCGCGGCTGGAGAGTTTCTAATCTCTCCAGTTTTTTTTTCTGCCGTATGCAGAGAGCCCCGATCGCCATCGAGTGGCTGTTCGCGCCAAAAAAATGGCGCGATTTTCAACATTTTTCCTCTCCACCAAGCAGCTGGCGCTCCGCGGCCGGTGGAGGGGAAAAAAAACGCGATTTTTCCGCCAGTAGTTTCAACAGCGCTTATAGCGCTGGTTGAAACTCTCCATATGCAGAAAGGCTTCTAAATGCAGTTTTCTGCCCTTTCTGCATATGGATAAAAAAACTCTCCAAAAAAGCTAAAAATTTTCCCCCTCTACAATTCTAAATAGCGCTGCTCTCTGCATGAGGCCCCTAGTATTTTGAATACAACAGTATCACACAAACCAAAATTGTAATATTGATGATTTAATAATCCATTGAAATAATATCAAAATGCTGCCTCAGTAGGTTATCTTGTCTAAAATGTGTCATGCCTCAGTGGGTACAGTGCACAAACAAAAATACTGAATTTCATTTTCATGCTGATTGCAAGGTAATATGCAGAGGACCATCTATCACAGATAAACTATACTTTGTAGAACATTGCACAACTATAAGAAACATCTCCAATTAATTTGTGAACAGCATCGACTATCGTGCTAAAAGCAGATGAAAAAAGATATGTAGCTCAGTGCAATCACATCATTTGAGCTGAGCAGTAATAAGGAACATGTTATTTTAGGCAAATCTACATAATTATCTCTGTTAAGATAACCTAGATACATAGTTTAGGATCCAAAAAGCAGGGATCTCTAGATTCAGGTTATCAATATTATTTTAAAATTAACTGAATAATACAAAAAAAAACTTATGGAAAAGACAGCACAATAAACAAATTACTAATTTACTACCTTTTTAAATAACATCAACTTGTTATCTATTGCCTTTACAATCTATTTAACTTTTCCCCCACTGTGTGCTTGATTGGAAATTTACTCCAGGGTATATTATTGTATG
Organism: Ascaphus truei; assembly: GCF_040206685.1. Taxonomy (NCBI): domain Eukaryota; kingdom Metazoa; phylum Chordata; class Amphibia; order Anura; family Ascaphidae; genus Ascaphus; species Ascaphus truei. The sequence goes on from NC_134488.1 coordinate 87,797,348, forward strand.
CTGTTTTTTCCTTTATCATTTTTATAATGTCAGGAAGTAATACATTGCTATTTAGTATTAACATTTTTTTTTTTTAACTTTAAATACAATTGTAATTTTAATTATAATTTTTTTTCTTTCTTTCTACGCCTTAATTTGTAATGCAATGACAAAAATACCCTGCATCTGGTCATAAATACTTTAGCACATTGCTCCATAATAACTGATTTTATAGGGAATGTTATCAACACAGGTGAACATTTCTTAAGTATCTTATCTGGTGTGAGACTATAAGACATGTTTATTCAGTATATTAAGATGAAAAGTGTAACGGGTGCCCACCACAAACTGGACTGAACCGCAAGGCCAAGGTAGGGATACACAAACACCGACCTGAGGCCGCGAGGTCGCGTCCGGAATGCAGAGTCGTGGTCATGGGTACCCGGTCAGGGTTGGAGAAGGGAGAATCGTAGTATTATGTGCCGTGAGGAGGATAGGAGAAGGTATGGATCCCTGGGGTCACTAGCCGTAGTCCAGGGTTGGAGAGAATCTGGATCGTTGTAGAGAAAAGCCAAGGCTCCGTTGAGCTGTAAGATAAAACACAGCAAAGCAGCACGGCAAGGCACGACAGGCGATATCAAGTGCTTGCGACCAGCACGTAGTCACAAGGAAAGATTATCTATGCTCAGCCAAATTGCAACAGTAATAGCTGAGCATATAAAGGGAGAGTAGCCAATAGCTGAGGAGTATAGCATCTGAAGCTGCTGCAAGAATCAGTCCCCTGATTCGTTGCTGACGAAGAGCAGCAGCAGTCAGTTAGTGTCAAACTCTGGAGCCTGCTGCTGATGCTGCCATTTCATGGGCGACGTCTGTGCCCGATCCTCACAGTACTACTCCCCTCCCCCCCCCACCTTCAGGAGCGACCTCCAGGCGCACCAGGCACGGCTTCGAGGGATATCTCTTGTGGAAAGCCTGTACCAGACGAGGAGGGTGAAGTCGATCCTTGGGGATCCAGGTACGTTCTTCAGGGCCAAAGTCCTTCCAATGAACAAGGTACTGAATGTTACCTCTGGACAATCTGGAGTCCAGGATCGTCTGCACCTTGAACTCCTGTTGTCCTTCCACTAGGAGAGGTTCCGGAGGAGGCGCGGGCACAAGAGACCTGGGATCCTGTACAAAGGGTTTTAATAAGGAGACATGAAATACAGACGGGATCTTCATGGATGGAGGAAGACGTAGTCGGTATGCTATCGGATTGACCCTTTCAGTGATATCAAAAGGTTCGATGAATTTTGGAGATAACTTGGCTGAGGTGTATGTTTTTAGTAGATAGTCAAACTTTGTAACTGGGATGGTATACTGGCCTGTCCCGGCGATGCCGATCCGCTTGTGTTTTTTGTGTGGTCACTGCCCTCTGGAGATTTTTCTGAATCTTCCCCCATAGCTCCTGTAGCTGCTGGATCCGGTTATTCACGGCTGGGACTCTGGATGCAGTTCCTGGGAGGTGTGATGATATGCTCACCACAAACAAGATGTGACCACGCTGCTGAGGTAGGGTAATGTATGTAACGCCAACCCACAGCCGTGTGGGAGCGTCTGGAGTGTAGAGTAGTCGAGGTAGCTGGGTCAGGTAACAGAAGTGAGAATAGTCTTGATACTTGCCGGAGTCAGTAGTGGAGAGGTACGATCGTTGAGGGTGCTTTAGCCGAGATCAGGATTGGAGAGTTATGGATCGTTGAGGGGGCTTCAGCCGAGGTCAGGATTGGAGAGATATGAATGGTCAAATGTAAGCCGGGTCAGGAAAGGAGAAGAGCGGAGTTCGAATACAGGCAGGGTCAGGCAACAAGACAAGGCAAACAAAGCTGGAAGCATGCACAAACAGAGATTATGCTCAGCCGATGAGACTCTGGCACTGCAGAGTATTTACAGGGAGTAGTGACCAATCAGAGCAGGAGACTTGTTACTGAGCAGGATTCTGATAGGAAGCTCAGCTGAAAGAGGCAGGTGTGTGGAGTCTTCCTGATGAATTACTAAGGGGAAACAGGTACGCGTTGCACACGTGCAGTATGTGCGTGTCGCCTGCTGATGATGTCACCACAGGGAGGGAACCAGGAGGCGGAGCCAGCGGAGTTGGCATTTAGGTCCACGCGGGCTGCGCGTGCGCTCCTAAGATGACGACAGGCCTCAGGGTGAGGTTTGGGAGCGGTGCTGGTAGCTGGACGTGTGGAGGTTAAGTTTTGCTTGTGCTGAGCGCGCGGCGCCTGACGGATCCTTACAGGAGGGAAGAGCCAAAGTTGACGAATAACGGTGAGTCCTGAGATGGGAGAATGGGAGAATTCCGCCCGTGGCAAGAGGTCATCCCAGTCACCTTGGGTCTCAGACACAAAACAAAGGATAAATTGTTCAAGCGATTGGTTTGTTCGCTCTGTTTGTCCATTAGACTGGGTATGGTACGTGGAAGAAAAGTGCAATGATACCCCCAGCTGGTCGCAGAAGGCCCTCCAGAATTTAGAGAGAAACTGCAAACTCCGATCAGGCACGATGACTTGAGGAACTCCATGAAGTCAGAACATTTCACGGATGAAGAACTCGGAAAGCTTGGCGGCATTAGGTAGTCCCTTCAGAGGGATAAAGTGAGCCTGTTTGGAAAAGCGATCTATGAACACCAGGATCGTAGTCATACCCTTAGATAAGGGAAGCTCTACCACAAAGTCCATAGATATGTGTCCATGGCCGATAAGGAATCGGAAGAGGTTGTAATAACCCTGTTGGTTGATTCCTGGGTGTATTGGTCCAGGCACACACAGGACAAGCGGCTATAAAGGTTTTAGCATCCTTCTGAAACCCAGGCCACCAGAAGTTTTGTTCCAGTAGTTTGATGGTCTCCTTTCACCCGGATGAATAGAAGTTTTGAACTATGTCCCCATTCCAATACCTTTCTTTGGAAGGCTGGTGAGACGAACAGGCGTCCTTCTGGAACCATGAGACCCTCTGGGATTTGGGTTTAATCCTGAACGATGACGTATAGGGAGTTCAAGGTAGCCGCTGAGATGATGCGTGAAGATGGAAGAATAGGTTAATCGTGATCCTCTGCAGTATCATCAACCAAGAATTGATGGGAAAGAGCGTCCACCTTCACGTTTTTTGGAGCCTGGCAAGTAAGGGATAATGAAGTTAAAGCGAGAAAAGAATAATGCCCACTGCGCTTGTCGTGACCCCAATCAGCGAGCTCCTTCAATGTACAAAAGGTTTTTGTGATCTGTGAGTATGGTCACTGGATTTTCCATCCCTTCCAGCAAGTGCCTGCATTCCTGTAAAGCCATCTTTATGGCCAAAAGTTCCCAATTGCCCACGTCGTAGTTTTGTTCGGCTGAGGAAAATATTTTGGAGAAATAATGCACACAGGTGCAATCTGGATATAGAATTTTTTCGTTGAGATAGCACTTCTCCTGCCCCAACATCCGATGTGTCTACTTCCAGAGGGAAGGGTAGGGTAGAGCGGGACCCAGAATTGGGGCAGAGGCGAAGGTTGACTTTAGTTTATCAAATGCATTAACCGCCTCCACAGACCATTTAGAAGGATCCGCTTCCTTTTTGGTTAAGGCAGTGATGGGCGCCAGAATAGAAGAAAGGAAGAATGGAAGAAAGCTTCTGAATAAATCAGCGGTAATAATTAGCAAATCCCAGAAACCGCTGGACCGCCTTCAGGCTGATGGAACAAGGCCATTCCATAACGGCTTTGACTTTATCTGGGTCCATGGCTAATCCGGAATCTGAAATGATGTATCCTAGGAATGAGATACTAGTTTGCTGGAATTGGCATTTCTCCAGCTTTGTGAACAGGCGATTCTCATGTAATCATTTTAGAACCTGCTTCACATGCTCTTGATGTTCCTGTGTTGATTTTGAGAAAATCAGAATGTCATCCAAGTATACAATGACATATTTGTCGAGAAGGTCCCTAAATATCTCGTTCACAAAGTTCTGAAATACGGCAGGAGCGTTACAGAGTCCGAAAGGCATAACCAGATACTTGTAGTGGCCATCCCGCGTATTAAAGGCCGTCTTCCATTCATCACCCTGGTGAATTTTGACCAGATTATAAGCCCCTTGCAAATCTAATTTGGTAAAGATAGAGGCTCCTTGCAACCTGTCAAACAGTTCGGAGATGAGTGGTAACGGATATCAATTTTTTACTGTGATTTTATGTAGTCCTCGGTAGTCGATACACGGCCGTAGCGCTCCATCTATCTTTTTAACGAAGAAAAACCCTGCGCCCGCAAGGGAAGTAGATTTTCAAATGAATCCCCTCTGGAGGTTCTCCTGAATGTACTCCTTCATGGAGCGGTTCTCCATAGGTGAAAGTGGATAGGAGCTCCCCGTGGAGGCACCGACCCGGGCAAAAGATCGATAGAACAGTCAAAGGACCGGTGTGGCGGTAGTTCTTCGGACTGAACTTTATCAAAAACATCCTGAGTAGATATTAGGAAGGTTCGATTTCGCATCCACTTGTATCGATACCCCAGCCGTGATGGAACAGAACAGTTCTTATGACAACGAGAGCTCCAATGTCTGAGGTGAGAAGACGACCAATCTACTACAGGGTTATGAAGTTGAAGCCATGGTAACCCCAAAATTACATCAATAGTGGGGGGGGTGAATTACGTCCAGTCGAATCATTTCTGTATGATCCATACCTGTCTTCAACTATAGCAGAGCCATCTCCAAAGAAATATACACGGGCTGTAGCGCTCTGCCATCAATCGCCTCCAATCTTACCGGGGATTTTCGTTGCATCAACGGAATGCCGTGTGTCTCTGCAAAAGCCTGGTCGATAAAGTTATCACCTGACCCGGAGTCCAGAAAGGCCCGAGTTTTGGCCGTGAAAGATTTCCCGGTCAACTTGATAGGCAGCATCATCTTAGTAGGTAAAGAAGAGGGAGAAGTACGTAATGTTCCCAGTGTGATTCTCCCCTCTCTCAGTGGGAGAACCAGGGAAATCTCAGTAACGGGAACCACTTGAAGATTAAGAAAAGAACGTGTACCTCCTCGGCGCTGAGGCCTTTCCATTCTTCTCTCCTGAAGACGCTAATCCATGCGGATACACAGGGTGATGAGATCCTCCAAATTCATCCTTTAGATTTTCCGTAAGGCCCGGCCAAAAAACTGCTGCTAGTGCTTCGTCTGTAATGGAGTGCTCACCACAAGCAAGGTGTGACCGCGAGGCCGAGGTGGGGATTGTATATAACACTAACCCACAACCACGTGGGCAGGTCTGGAGTGTAGATAGGTCGAGGTAGCTGGGTCGGGGTTGGAGAGGTATGGATAGTCAGAGATACTTGCCGAGGTCAAGGTTGGAGAGGTGCGGATCGTCGTGGTACTTTGCCGAGGTTGGAGAGGTGCGGATTGTCGGGAGGTAGCCAGGGTCAGGAGTTTAGAAGAGCGGAGTCCAGAAGAATAGCCGAGGTCAGAAACAGAGGAACTAGGAACCGGAGTACAAGACAAGACTGTGGAGGCAAGGGTAGCAGTAAACACTTCGCAAATAAGAAGGTTTATGCTCATCCGATTTGCCAGTGGGCCGGCTGAGCATACTGTACATAAGAGACAGAAACCAATGAGGTACAGGCTGGAGGAGGCGTGTCAGTAAGACTGACTGTGATAGGCTGAAGGGGTGCAGGAGACAGGTGTGGGGTGGATACCAGAAGCAGAAAAATGATGCGGGCCATGTGCACGCTAACCACGCGCCGCATGTGCGCACTGCACACCGATGACATTGCCGCGTGGGTTGAGTCTGGATGCAGGACCGGAGAGAGTGGTATTAACCTCGGCACAGGATGTGCATGCGCCTAGCATGGCGGCTGGTCCCAGGAGAAGGAAGAGAAGCGTCATGACAGAAGGAGCGGAGGGCCCAGTCACGGGTTGGGGTAGGTGACGAGTGCTCTAAGCGCGTCGCGGATCACAGTTCCTGACATCGTTGTTCCATCTTGTCTCTGCTGCGAGGGTCCGAAATTTGACCGCGTAGAGGGTCACCGTCCGAGTGCCTTGAGAGATATGCAGGAGGGAGGAAGAGGCCATTACCTTGCGTCCTGGAGTGTCGAAAATCCTTTGGAGCTCCAGAGTGAAGAAAGATAGGCTACTCGTGAGATCTGTCCGTCTCTCCCAAATAAGAGATGCCAATGCCAGGGCGTCATCAGATAACAGTGATATGATATAGGCAATTTTAGAACACTGAGACACAAAGCGAGAGGGAGAAAGTTCAAATTGAATAAAACATTGGTTTAGAAACCCACAACAGCTGAGGGGATCTCCACCATAGCGATTAGGCATGGGGAGATGGTGCTCACAGGCGGCGTGATTAACACATCGGTCTCTTCCTGTTGGTGAATATATCCTTTTATTGTTGGCGCCTTTTTAATACTAATCTTCTTTTTCTCTAGTTTAACATCTGACCAGGGGGTCAGTTTTAGTATTTAGGCAGCCCCCTATGTGAGGTATCCCTCATAATAGGGTTTGTTCATTTATATAGTTAGCGCTACCTAATCTGTGTTTACACTTGTTGTGTTGGGACATCTGCGACTAGGGGAGTATGTTTAACCGCTGCACGTGGTGCCAGATCTGCGGTTGGCAATACCGCGCTGTGGATTTGCTCCATCCAGTTTTTAATATGCTCTAGGTACTGCTGCATTATTTCAAGGTTGTCGGTGTGCAGGGTCCAGCGGGGTCCATGTTTGTGGGGATGAGCATACTGTAACGGGTGCCCGCCACAAACTGGACTGAACAGCGAGGCCGAGGTGGGGACACAGAAACACCGACCTGAGGCTGCAAGGTCGTGTCCGGTATGCAGAGTCGTGGTTATCGGTAGTCGGGTCAGGGCTGGAGAAGGGAGAATCGTAGTATTACGTGCCGTTGTCGAGGATAGGAATATGGATCATTGGGGTCACTAGCCGTAGTCCAGGGTTGGAGAGAATCTGGATCATTGTAGAGAAAAGCCAAGGTTCCGTTGAACTGTAAAATAAAACACAACGAAGCGGCAAGGCAAGGCACGACAGGCGATATAAAGTGCTTGCGACCAGCACGTCGTCACAAGGAAAGAATATCTATGCTGAGCCAAATTGTAGCAGCAATAGGTGAGAATATAAAGGGAGAGTAGCCAATAGCTGAGGAGTACAGAAGCTGAAGCTGCTGCAAGAATCAGCCCCCTGATTCGTTGCTGAGTGAGCTCAGCACAGCAGGTGCTGACGAAGTACAGCAGCAGTCAGTTAGTGTCAAACTCTGGAGCAGAGTCTGCTGCTGATGCTGCCATCTCGGGGGCGACACCTGCTCCCAATCCTCACAAAAAGTTATTCAGTGCATAATTAGTCAGAGATGCCATTTTCAATATCAGTAATACAAGGTTAAGCGTGTGTTAGGCCTCGGACATAGTGAGAAGAAGAGCGCTGAGCAGCGCTGACGCTCATGCTCTCCAGCTCAAGCAGGAGCTTTTTAATGTCCCTGCATGAGCGTCAGCGTGCACGCTTGTAAATGCCGTGTGGGAGCCGGGTCGGGAGGCGGGGCTGATGCGCCATGTCACGGCGCCGACGTCACGGACTGCCATTGGCTTTTGGCAGTCACGTGACGGGCCCTCCGCTTCCCTCAGCGGCAAAATTTAAACTTGCCTGTCTCCTGCGTTTCCATACGCCTCCGAACGCATGCGGAAGCGGCTCCTAAAGCCGCGCTGATTACAGATGCAGGGGGTACGTGCATCTGCTCAGCGTGGCTCAGCACGGCTCAACACGGTCTTTTTGACCATGGCCCTGGCCTAACATGAGAACTACAGTCAAAATAATATATGGTTATGTGTAGACTCCAATTCCTTTCTTTCTTCAACCACAGTCAAACGTTTGACCATAAACTGTGATTTCATCGGCTAAAAAAATTAAAGCATGTTGAATAACCATAAGATAAGGTTCCTTGCCTACAATTAGATAGGGCTAGTGCTAATTCACCTCTAAATGTACTGACAGGTTCCTCCAACTCCTACTTGTGGTCAAAACACTGTTTTTCACATCCCTTCCTGGCTCTACATGAGTCTTGCTAAAGGGTTGGCTGGGCTTCCGCCATCTTTACAGTCTCAAACGTCATTGGCTGTCATGTGGGGAACGCTGTGTATACCACATTTTTGCACAAATTAATTCCTGCAGCTGCTTGGGATGGTGGCTATATCAATATAACCGTATACTTTCTGCAGAATTTCACAATATAATTATAGGGATCCTTAACCAAAAAAAAGGTTGGAAACCACCAACCTAATTTTACAAATGGTGCCTTTTACAACATCCACAGTTGAAACTGCACAATCTGGCAGAGGGTGTTCTCACTCCTCGACATTATCAATGCCGGCATCAGGTGGTACATAGTCCTTGACAAACAAATTTGTGCCCAAATGAAATGAACTCTCTGTGGGGCACAAAGTAATTCAACATTATGTATGAACAGGAGTGGGAAAACCTAACTTTTTTATTATTTTATTTATATTTCCACTATATATGTTGATTTAACTGACTGGCACACAGATGGGCAGCAAGAGAGAACTCGCAACAGAATTTCAGTTGTACCCTTAGAAAGTTATTTCAGGTTTGTTCATACAAAAGAATACAGTAGTACATACATGTTAAATCTATATTCCTGGACACACTAACAGATTGTAAGCTTGGTTCCTTATAAATATACTTAATGTGAAATTAATTCTAAATGTGACAGAAAGCCTTCATAATTCACACTGGCCACAATATATTTCCTCCGATGGACAATAAATGAGTGATATTTTAATAGTGAGTCAACAAGCTAGTAAAGAACACATTGAGAATGTAGGCAGAGGAGAGGACCTGACCTTCTGGGATGAAGAAGAGCCTCCGTTGGCACATTTGTGTCCAGGAAAAACTAAGGGAGTAAACCCAAGTAACCTGATGCTGCTAAAGTCTGGTATTGCTTAGAGTGGGATTAAACCAACAGTCCACTAGAGAATGTATATAGCAGATCACCGTGGACATCAAATATAAAAAGATACACTGTAAGAACTCACCCTGGGCGGGGGGCCCGTTGTGCAGACTATGGCTGGGTGCGGGGGATGAAGCATCCAGGGACACTCCACTCACGAACCTCCTTACGCCACAGCTGCTGCCCTTACCCTTTAGCCCGGTGTCACTGGTATCTTTGTGTGGCTTTGCTGTAAGCTAGCCACGATGTAGTGCAGGTAACCTGCTGGAGGGTTGTCAGTGGCGTCTTATCAATCCCTGCGCGTGCACCCGGGGTGTCCTCCCTCCGTGGTGACGGTATCACAGGGTATGTGTGGGATCCAGCTGAGCAGTCGCGCATACGCTGTTTCCAGCTGACGGAGGAGTGCTGGCGCGTCCCTGCATTCCCTGCGCTCCGGCGTGTCCACGTGTGTGGGGAAGGAATGATGACGTCAGACTTCCAGACGGGTAAATCTCGCGGTGAAATGCTTGCGTGCTCCAGCCATATGGTAGGTAGAACAGAATGGGTGAAAGGCGGTCACAGCAAAAAGTCTGGTTCAGGAACAGTTGGAGTTAAAAGCAGCTTTATTGGTACATGCTGTACATCTCAGAAGGGGCATCTGACGCGTTTCGTCCCTCTCCGGGACTTTATCAAAGAGTATAATACCCTTAACACACAGACCCCTTAAATAGGTGGAGACCCAATCTGATTGGATGGTCAAAAATGACAAGAGGTTTTTTTGAACTCAATTAGGTTAATGTTAAACCAGTGTTTGGGTTTAACCCATTCATTGAGTCTGTGTGGAATACATGGTTAAAACATACATATATACAAAAACATACAAACAAAAGAAAATCAATAATATGCAATGGGATGTAGAGCAATAACCAATGTATATTAAAATTATTGTTTACACAACTATGGTACTGTGGAGAATTAATTATTTAAACTCTGATGTGACATAAAGAAATGTTACAATGTTATTCAATATTTCTAAATAAAGTTACAATGAGTAAATGGAAACAGTTGTTACCTGGATATACCAAGATATTGATTGGTGCAGAGTATATTGCAAACAATATATACTTTTTTATGCACATGAACATATATTGGAGATATACTTAGTACAGCAATTCATTCGTGAAAAAAGTATGTCCTAATGTTATGTCGTCTGGATATAGTAATAATCCAACTCGCAATATGTTGGGTTACAGTCGCATGGACATACACCCCTGGCACCCTCCGCCTCACATGGCTATAGGAAATGTTTTAACTCCCAATCACTGTTAATGCCATGTGGGTGAAGGGTGTTGAGAGTGTATATCCAAAACATCTCCCGCTTATTTAGTGTGTTCTCTCTGTTGCCGCCTCTGGGGTGGCAATGTATATGTTCAATGGCAGAAAAGGTGAAGTTCCTAATGCCTCCCATGAGGCATTACGTAAAGTGTCTAGATACGGGATGAAGTAAATCACCTTTCCTGATCAAGCGGGCATGTTCTGCCATTCTAATTTTTAATGGCCTTGTCGTGCGACCGACATAGCTTAATCCACATTTGCAGTGAAGTACATATATGACATAACTGGTGTTACAATTTAGAAAGGTCTTAATTTTATATTCACGTAGATTATATTTACACGTAATCTTGTTTGTTGGAGATGCGTGTTGACACATGGTACAATTACCACATTTGAAAAATCCCTTGGGGATACTACTGATATTGGAGGGACCACTCTTACTGACAAACATGCTAGGTGGTAGGTGCGATGCCAATGTTTTCGCTTTACGGTATGTGAACCTAGGTCCACTTTGGACAATTGGGCGTATATCATTGTCCAGTAATAAAGTGTGCCAATGCTTATGAAAGATGTCACAGATCTGTTTAGATTGTTGATTAAATGTGGTGATAAAGTAAGGACTTTTTCTTTCATCAAAAGCATTGGCACTCCCTCCTATAGGGACTGTTTTTTTCCTTTTACAGATAAGATTTTTTCTGTCTGTTACATTTGCTTTGTCAAATGCTGCACCAACATCTTTGGCGGAATACCCCCTGGCTAGAAATCTTGTAGACATTTCTCGTGATCGAGACAAAAAGACCTCATCGTCAGAGCACAGCCTCTTAAGTCTCATAAACTGAGCTCCAGGAATATTTCTAATTAGAGATTTTGGATGGCAACTTTGTGCACATAGGAGTGTATTCCTGGAGTTCTCCTTGCGGTAAATGTCTGATTGAATATGCATGTTATTGTCAATGTACAGGACCAAATCCAAATAGTGAATGTGATTGAGGTTATGTTCAAAAGTGAGTTTAATATTTAAATCATTAGTGTTTAGATAATCCGTGAAAGAAATCAGTGTGTGTTCGTCACCCTTCCAAATTATTATAAGATCGTCAATATACCGCTTATAAAAGATGATATTTTGACGAAAGGATTTATCACTGTGAAAAATAAACCGTGCTTCCCAAAAACCCATAAATAAATTCACGTATGATGGTGCAAAGCTCGTGCCCATTGCAGTACCCAACAACTGTAAATAAAAAAGTGAATCAAACATAAAATAATTGTGCGTGAGCAAAAATGAAATAGATTCCAATAAAAAAGTGCAATGTGAGGAAGATAGAGTTGAAAGTTCCAAATACCAATAGTAGCGAGCATTGGATCGTTGGGAGATGGATTGTCACGGTATGTTGACAAATTTCTGCAGCCCCTGGTGGTACAGTTACCCTCATACGTCAGGGACACAGCGGATTTGATTGTCAATTTACAGGACTTCACTTGGCACAAAGAATACAGGTGGGTTACACTCGATGTGGCCTCCCTGTATTCTATTATACAACACAAACATGGATTAACAGCCATTGAATATTCTTTGGAACTTTCAACTCTATCTTCCTCACATTGCACTTTTTTATTGGAATCTATTTCATTTTTGCTCACGCACAATTATTTTATGTTTTATCGCCAACTGTTACAGCAAAGCTCAGAATAAACATAAACAGTGATCTTTTTAAACTATCTTTGACCTACATATGTATGGTTGGCCTTTCTTTCAGTCATTCTTTCTTAGTGGCATGAGTTGGTGTGCAAACTGAGAGACTCCTGGATACGTTGTTTTTGGTGCCGTAGTCTTCTCTGTGGGGGACAAAATTGCCACCAAACTCGAGGCCAATAGGAAGCCGCAGCGGATTACGTTGTGGTTTAATATTGGATGACCTCCGGCGCCATATTTAAAAATACAGGAATCAAACTGGCATCGCAAAGTGTAAGTATGTGGAAAACTGTGGGTCGCCAGACCTGAAAAAAGTATGGTTTAGCTATTGGGCCCCCTCTTTTCAAACACTTTATTTTTAAAAAAAAATCAAATTTGGGCTGGATTTCTGCTTTAAAATTAGCAGTCGGGGTTGAATGTATGTTTTTCATAAAGGCTAGATAAGCTATTTCTATTCAATTTCCAGTTTAGTTTTGGGGCGCTGTATTATATATTTGCAGCTTTGAGGTAGTAGCTTTAAGGTTCTTTCGAAGGGGCCAAGTTGTAGCATTCTTGCATTAAGACGGATATGTTTAATAGATTTATACACATTGTATAGCAATTTGTGTGTCCAAGGGATTCTGCTTTTGTTTATCAGTGGCTTTCTATGTGTGCCAAGAGGTCCTTTGTCTGTAATAGTGTAAGAAATTAAATAAAAGACATATGTAGAAGTGGAATATTACTTGCATATTGATTCTAAGATTCTGTATTACTTTTTATGAAATGTTCAAATGGAAAACACAATTAGTTACTGAAACAAGATAGATATTGAGCAATTCAATCCTAGTGCAAACAGCAGAGGACATTCCAAAAGGCTCTATGAAGATATAAAAGGGAACACATTTTTGACCTTTGAAAGGTAAAAAAAAGAGACACATTGAAGGCTTGTAAAAATCAGCAGTTCGTCATGAAAATGGTGTAACATCTACAACAAATTATCTATAATTCTGCACTTTGGGACCCTGTGAGAAGAATTATGTTAATATACTCAAGGTGTTTATGAGTTTGCATATATATCGGGAAGACAGTTTAAATAAAAGCTCTAAACTCTAATCACACTTGGCTCACGTGTAGAGTAAACAGTTTAGCATTTTCTGGGAAAACAAAGTTACAATCATATCCAAGAAGGCATCAGAAATGTTCCCAGAATCAAACATAACATTACATTTGGCAGCCAAGCCTGTTGGCTTTATCTTATGTTCACATAAATTCCATTCTTCCAAAGAGCTCACAGTTTGACTTCCTGATGTTTCCAAATGTCAGTGCTCAAGAGCAGATGTGTCAGTCATTTCATCAAAATATTATGGGTGAGAATGTAAAACTCCAACGAGCAGGCAGAGCCATGCACACCTTGCATCCTTTACCCTTCAGTCGTAAGAAATCCAGACTCCAGGATCCTTATTAATGGGATATTATTACATATTTTAAAGTATCAGGCTAATATTGTGGACAGCACCAAACTGTGGCACTCAGGTGATCTGGAAACCCAAATAAGAACAAATCTATGACTGATATGAATTATACTTTATTTAAAATATTGCAATCTAAATATGAAATCGAATGAACAGAAAACTGTGCACCAACTGTGTAATAAAGTGATAATACATGTCTTCCATGTGAAAAATACTTAATTAAGTAAAAAAAGAACAGATACTTTGCATCAATAAATTTCTCTAATTAAGTGCACTCTTTTTGAAGGCAATTAGAACACATGTGTTACTAATGTGATACCAAAAGAATGTGTCAAATGGTGAATACATTAAAATTGCCTACATGCAATAACCTTCAATCATAAATTGGGAGTCTGCTGCTTGTCAAAGTGGATGGCTCAACATCACACAGATGATCATGAAAAAGAAAGAAAGACAGCACACGACTCTCATAGGGTTAATAAGTAATTATAGTGTGACAATAAATGTTGTAATAATTGCATGTACACAATAGCCAGTTAAACAGGCACGGCATGTTTGAGGTACATGTTACCACTCATGGATAAAGATTACTTGCTTCGTGGACACTCCCTGCGAACCTCAGCCTTTTTCAGCACCGCGATTAAGCGACAACCGGCATACAAACAGTGCATCTCCCGTTAGTTACTGATTAGAGCTACATAGCAGTGATCACGGGAACAATGTCTCACAGCAGGCAATACACATTAATCATACGCGTTTAGTAGACTCACATCTACTTCATCAGGGATCCTAGAGTCTAGATGTGAGTCTAAGAAATGAGTAGGATTCATGTGTATTGCCTGCTGTGAGACATTGTTTCCGTGATCACTGCTGTGTAGCTCTAATCGGTAACTAACAGGAGATTCACTGTTTGTATGCCGGTCGTCACTTAATCGTGGCGCACCTCAGTGATGTCACCGATCCCGTTCTGTGGCACCGAAGCTACAGGCTTGTAACTTTTGGCTGAGAGAGCCTTAGAGCCATCAGTGAGGGAAGTGTTTGTTCCAGTTGGGTGCTGCTATTTGGCTATTGACCTGTGGACTGTGTATCGAGCGGAGGATCCCCTGGGTGATTAAAGCACCGGATGCAAAGACGTTTCTACCTGGACCAGAGGCTGAAGTTTGCAGGGGGTGTCCACAAAGCAAGTAATCTTTATCCATGAGCGGTAACATGTACCCCAAACATGCCCTGCCTGTTTAACTGACTATTTTGTACGTGCAATTATTACCACATATATTGTCACGTTATAATTACTTATTAACCCTATGAGAGTCGTGTGCTGTCTTTCTTTCTTCTTCACAATCTAAATATAAAGCCTTCTTTATTGTACTGATTAAATTGTAATGATAACCACATTATAAACTCACATCTTTCTGCCTAATGTATACTTACGCGCCCCATGTTCCTGTCCTGTTACTAGAATGGTTTAAGTCTTGCACAGTTAGTTCATATACTGTTCCTATGTGTGCAAGGTATACATGCTATAGGAGCTATTCAGCTTAAATGGTGACGCATATTTAACTAGTTAAATAACCTTTGATATTGCTTATAGAGATATTATTATCAAAACATCTATCACTAGTGTATTTATTCACTGGTTTACTCTCCTGCTTTGATTACTCATTCTGCCAAACAGTAAAGTTTTCCAGCATTTGCAATATTTATTACATTGATTTGTGTGGAACGTTCAGTCAGTAGCCATACAAATTGATTGCAGGTACTGTAAGACACAGTGGTTGGGGTTCAGAAAAAAGTAACCATTTGTTAATATTTATTGTGCTTCAGCCACTGTTTTATTCTCGTTCTAAGAGTGTATGACAGAAAAATGTACCTGTGCTTTGTTTAGATGTGTGCAGCCACTAGTGTAATGTGTTGTATTTTAGCTGTTGAGAGCTACCATGGAGAGTGTCATTTTCTGAAAATACTCAAAGGAAATTATTTCCTGCTACTAGGCAATTGATTTCCTTCTTTAAAACTACTCAAAAGAGACTGAACATTTAGCTGATTACACTTCATATTTTCATCGCTTGTGTGCCATGATGTGTAGTTATTGTCTGGTCATCTGAATTCCCAGTAGCAACCTAAGTTTGATCCTTGTTTCTGATCAAAGCAAGAAAAATCCATAAGACAAGGTACTGTAGTATAAGACCACACTCACTATGGATTTTCCATAGAAATGTGTTTATTATATTGTTGTATTTTTTGTCTTAGTGACAGCAAATAACTTACACATTTTTGAAAATCTAAAATGTTAATATGTTGAAAATGCCTATTGTGAACTAGTTGTTTTTGTAGCATGATTCTTCAAAGATGTGCCTAGAAGTGTCCATACTTTGAGTATAGTGTAGCATTATCTAAAATTATATTTGGGTTTCTGAAAAGATCACCAGGTGGTCCACATTTAAATTAATAATGTCTGTTTTTCTTTTTAAGTGCCAGGGCAAACCTGGTATAATTCTGATGTAAAAGTCTATCAACTTCATAACACCTAGATTTAAATACAGATTGGAAAACCGAATAAATGATGTAAACTATACTCAGAATATTCATTGAATTAAATAGTGACTGCTTTTATTAAAACCCAACATGAAAGTAAGTTTTTATGAGGTCTGGGCATAGTCAAATAATATGGCACACGTACCAGGTGTCACAATCAAGCCATGCAAAGTTAAAGTTTTGTATGCAGTATGGAAACCAAAGGGTTAACCTTCTTGCTTAATGTGTTTCTAAAATATTAAGGATTCTTGGCTTAATTGTTAATCAAACAATTAAGGACATACTGCTGTATGTCTTCTTAAGACAACAGTTTTACAACCAACTTTTTCTGATACAGTTGTTTCTATTATAATGCAAGGTGGGGAAGTGAGACGTATCACAGGGATACTGTAAATGAAGCTGTGTACGCTTCAAAGTTTATCATATACATTTTAAAACCAGAGACTAGAGATGTACACCTTTTTTTTGCAGATTTGCACCCACCTCGGATCGGCCGGTTCCTTTGGTCCACAGATTTCAGTGAACCCATCTAAAAAAGGAGAATTTGTCTTTTTCTGATTTTTTTTTTTTAATCACTGACAATCCACATGGTGGATTCCGCAATCCATTGGCGGATTTTTAAGAATCCAATCCACAGATTCCGGAATCCGTGCACAGATTTTTAACAATTTTAACAATCCACCGATGCATTGTATCCAATGGCAGTTTTGGATTAATCCACACGGATTGAAACTGGGACAATCCGTCAACGGATTTTCCAACGCGGTGCGGATTTTGAATGAAAAACTCGAGATATTCTGGGAAACTCATTTTTACAGTTTCGACAATCTCTACCAGCGACCAAGAGATTGTGCAAATGACACTCTATTGCATAATATTACAGATTAATGGGAATTTAAATCATTCGTGTTCCGCACAACTTTTGGTCATCATAAAAACTAGTAGAATTACACTACTACAAATAGTACAAAATCATTTCATCCTCAAGGTTTTAAAGAAGCCTTTTACATTGTGCCTCTGTAATAGGAGGTTTACCTGAATAGTTTGATGCAGTACCATGAATCTGTTAAAGCTGCAGTTCAGTCTTTTTTTTTTTTTTTACATTTATTTTTTTACTTCAATAGTTTCATGTGTGCAATCTCTAATTACCTAAAGAACAGTATAGCTGCAGCTCAATTCGTTTTTCATGTATTGATAGGTCGAAATTTGGTGACATATTAAAAGCTGGCATTTGTTTATAATCTGCTTGACTGGCAGTGGAAGCTCATGAATATTCATGAGCATTCCTGCACTGACAAGTGCTAGAGGGAGGGCAGTGCTGACAAAGGGGTGTGCCAGAGCTTGTGACAGAACATGAAGGGGCAGTGCCTTAGCAAATGGCTGTTAAAATAGAATACAAGAAAATTGGTCTTTCAAAATTGTTTTTTTAAAAACAGAAAATGCTAAAAGTATTTTTTCTTACTACAGAACTGATTTATTAAAAAAAACAAACATGCAGGATATTGACTGAACTGCAGCTTTAATGACTGGGAGTGCATTATTGAATATTTTATACTTCTTAATTAAACTTAGAATTAAATTGTTGCACAGTTCCCAGACTTCAGATTATAAACGTGTCCCTGGTCAAGGGAACTTGACAAATGACACAGGACAGAGCCCAACAGGTCACTCACAGATCAATGAATTGGGTGGTATAAGAATTGGTGTTTGAGTCACACAAATCAGAACTAAGGGGTACACTATATATGTGGATCTCATAGCTTTAGCCCATGATCTCTTGGGTGGGGGGGGGCGGCTTTGTGTGATAATGTGTAGGCTTTATATTTTATAAACTGTCTAGCCTTACGGTATGTACTTCATGTTATTTTGTCATCTTTTTTTCTGTATCAAGCACTTTAACGCCATTTTAGTTATATTTACTGTACATAGTTGCATAGTTACATAGTAGATGAGGTTGAAAAAAGACATACGTCCATCAAGTTCAACCTATGCTAAATTTAGACAACAGATACTTTATCCTTTATCTATACTTACTTATTGATCCAGAGGAAGGCAAACAAAAAACCCCAATGTCATATCATCCAATGATATCTCATAAGGGGAAAAATACATTCCTTCCTGACTCCAAGATTTGGCAATCGGATTATTCCCTGGATCAACATTCGTCCCATGTTTACTTATTTGGTGTATCCCTGTATACCTTTCCTTTCTAAAAATATGTTCAACCTTTTTTTGAACAAATCTATTGTATCTATAATCAAAGTCTCCATGGGTAATGAATTCCACATTGTAACTGCCCTTACTGTAAAGAACCCTTTGCTTTGTTGCTGGTGAAATCTAATTTCCACCAACCTTAAGGGATGACCCTGAGTCCTTTGTACTCCCCGTGGGATAAATAGTTATTTTGAAAGCTCCTTGTACTGTCCCCGAATATATTTGTATATAGTTATCATATCCCCTCTTAGACACCTCTTTTCTAATGTTAATAAATCTAATTTAGCTAGCCTCTCCTCATAAGTTAGATTGTCCATATTAAATATATTGTCTTTAAACTCTAATGTAACCTATTACCTTTGAAGTGATTGCTCTCCTTTTCGGACACTTTTTGCTCAATTAGTTTTTTGGTAAATTTGTATATTCTTCTGGGGGACTAGATACTGCCTAAGTATGCAAACCCTTAAATCGTTCCTGGTGTTTGTCGCGTAAATTGGAATGTAGTGTGATGGTTCTGCTGGTCTGCGTGCCCTGCGGGGAGGTGAGTGGAACAGCTGGGAGGCCAGCAGCTGATAACTCCTTTCGCACACATGGTCATTTAGGTAAGCGTGCACCTTACACCATATCATATAAAGGATCTCAGCAAGGTTGTATGTAACTGTTATTAAACTGAAATAAAACAAAACACAACTAACTATGCTTTCTAGTATCATTCAAATAATAAAGAACCCAACACAATTGATCTGTGCTTTTTATTTTATATTTATAGCTATGATGGCGTGAGCGATAAAAGACCCCAAATACTGCAATATTCATTACACACTGGGGACGGCTCACACTATTAGCCGTGAAAGTGGAAATCTGTGCATTAGAATTGATAGTGATCTGGCTCTTTTCGTTTTCATTTTCTGTCATGTACAGTACTATACATGGATATCTAACATGGATCATAAAGACCATGGGGAATAATACATTGAATATCATTTTATTGGCTTGCCAATAAAAACTAGCCGAAGAGTTCATTCAATCTCATTCTCTGGGCCACTTCGTATGTCTTTGAAGTTTGATATATTTATTATCTATACTTATATGTATGTAGAAAAAATATTGATGTACACTAATATATATAATAAATATATAGAAATAAAGATATACATACATACATCATACATTGGCTACCCAAGGAAGGGAAACGATCAACTAATAGCAACAGTAAACTATTATGTAAACAGAGTAAATATTTGACAAGCACTAAAATGCTAGTAATGTAATCTTCCTTTCTCTGGGATTGTGCATATAGCACAAGGGCCTTAGGGGAAGTGATTTATATTCATCAAACTGGGAAAACAATGAATGTGAACACAACTGTAGTGCTGCCAGAACTGTTGTCAATTGACATTGCTGACCTGATTTGAGAGTGGCCTATATTAGGTTCTCTTGACTGCAAAATACAGATATAGCAAATAGATCTTAATGGTACAGTATCATTGTATCTTTTACTGCAGTGGTTTTTAACCTGTGGTGCGCAGATCCCTGAGAGTCCACAGACTATGCCTAAGGGGTTTGCTGCCCAATCTCCCTTTTTCCCGGGGGTAGAAGGAATGGGTTGGTTGTTGCCTCAGATCGAAGCTTCTCCCCTGCTCCCTCCAGTCTGTCTGTTGTTTAATGACAGTGTGCTGAGGAACATTGTCCTGCTCCTCTCCTGCACTCAACAGTACTGGCCAGTGTAAAAGGAGGAATGGGGCACATCAGCATGCCGGCATGAAGCAGCTGACCGAAGGGGGCGGGTAAAAGATCCCACCTGCAAAAAGAAAGACAATGTTACAGCCTGCCGTCCCCTCACGTCACTGTCTGCCCCCTGCCAATCTCTCCTCCCCCATAACTTTCTCCCAAGTCACTCTTTCTTCCTTACATTTCATATAGTATCTGTCTCCCCACGTCACTCTCTCTGGCTCCCGTGTCACCTCCTCCTTCCCATGTCCCACTCCCTCCCCCAATGTCACTCTCTCCCCCCCTATTTTACTTTCTCCTCCCCATCTTACATTCTCCTCATATAATTCTCTCTTCTCTCTGGGTCTTTCTCTCCAATTCCCCCATGTCACATGCTATCCCCCATGTCCCTCTCTCTCCCCCCTCATATGTCTCCATCCCCCCCCCCCTTGTGACACTAATTCTCCACCCGATGACACTCCCTTTCTCCCCCTCACATCTTATATCTCACGCTTGTAAGTGTGTGTGTGTGTGTGTGTGTGTGTGTGTGTGTGTGTGTGTGTGTGTGTGTGTGTGTGTGTGTGTGTGTGTGTGTGTGTGTGTGTGTGTTGCATTTACAAGTGTCCCAGTGTGGAAGGGGGTTAAATTATATTGCACAGATTTCCAAAGTAATCCACACCTCCATGTGAACAAATGTAGGAGTTAGTAAATGAAAAAAAGGTTGACAACCACTGCTTTATTACATATCATAATGAATTAAAGGAGTTTCTAATGCGGCTTCTGCATTGTCAACACCTGTAATCAATTTAGTATGGACGGATATGGAACATAAATTGTTTGGCCCTTATGTGTTTCTATATTACTCTTATGCATGTGAAGGCCATATGTATTGTTATTATCGTAGCTTCCCAACTACAATATGCAGGCCTTTGTCAGAATAACTCAGTTTGGTTTCCTACCTAGCAACAAAAAAAAAATGAAAGATCCTGACAAAAGGTGTGAGACCAATTACAGGGAAGGGATGATATGCATTATAATAATAACAATAATAATAATAATAATGCATTAATATGGAAGTATGATAATATTGCCCAACGAAAAATGTGCACAATTTTAAAAGTTTTCAAGCAGTTCACCCAGTAAGGGACAAGGCAATTCCATAGCTTGAAATATGTCAATGACTTTGAAGTCGGCTATGATAAAATATTGTATAAAATTATACAATTATTATAAAATTATATCTAAAACAACAATGTAGTGTATCATATTTAATTCCCATATGTGAACTTTTGAATAAATGCATATAAAAATATGACTCAAAATCATTAAACTGAAAGTCAGGTGTCATTTTACTACAGTTACGCTGGATATGTTGCTTAGCTGTAGCCTACTTCAAACTCATTGGCATTCGACAAGCACACATTTGAACATAAAGAAGTTGGTAAAACATGTGTTGCTAGACATTTAATCAGTCTTATCAGTGAGTGAAATAAA
Source organism: Ascaphus truei (assembly GCF_040206685.1). NCBI lineage: Eukaryota > Metazoa > Chordata > Amphibia > Anura > Ascaphidae > Ascaphus > Ascaphus truei. The sequence continues at coordinate 87,818,714 of NC_134488.1, forward strand.
ATGTATGCAGCGGCACGTCTGCTACTGTTACTTTCCAGCAGCCTGAGTAAAAGGAACTGCTTACTGTTTTCAGTAATGCACTCAAGCATCTACAGTATAATAATACCTCAAAGTGTTAAACCTAAAATATGTCATTTTGAGCATATGCTTACATGGACAGTAGTTATTAAACCAGTGTTAGGTATAAATAATTTAAATATAGCTAGTGCTACCTCAAACATAGTGCTTATTATTTCAAAATGTTGATGGCCATGGGTTGCATATAAAATAACCGTAATCAAAGTCCCATAATTTAGTATTCACAGCACACACATACCCTTTCTCCGAACAAAAACACAAACATGCAGAACACAACTTTTTTAATATGCAAAATGTGTATTAACTCAATGCTTTACTAGGGTGGTATACAGTATGTCTTCACAGCTTTTTATCAACCTTACTACTGGTTTAACGTGCCAGTAATGTGTTGTATTTACACCAGTGACTGTAAATTGTACTCCTTTAAAAAAAAAAAAATCTTATGATAGTTTCCCAAATTTTGGCGTCCATCTTTTTTGCTGGGACCCTGGTCACATCCCGCAAAATGTGACAAAGAGAAGGTTTTACATAAAAGAATAACGATAGACCGTTGCAACCAGCATCCCTCTGCTATGAAGATGGTATAATCTTAAATTAATACTTCATTTTAGCACTAAAAGAGAACACATCTTTGAAATAGCCAGTTACAGCACCTTCTATGTTACCTGTAGCATCAAACATAGCTATGCCATGACAACTACTGTATTTTTGCTTTCAGTCAGATTAATGTACCTTCTCATTCAGATTACAATATGCATTTATTCAACGGGTAACAAAAATAGAAAATTTGACACTGATTATTACAGTATTATGTCTGCACAATGGTATGTGGAGGCATTGGTGACATTTTATCCAAATCCATCCCTGTGTTTTAAAAATACTGAAAAAAGCTCAATCCCTTTCTATTAAATCACAACATGTACATTTCTTAATTTATTTTATTTTACAATTATGTCTATTTCTGGTTTACTAGCACCACCTGCTGGTATAATCATAAAAACATTACAGGCAACACAAACTCTAAAAAAGATAGGTGATACCATAATACAATTCTTAAAACTAACCCTGGCCTAGTTTTTTTTTTAAGCCATTTGTCTAACTCATTGTCCAGCTAGGCATCCTGTATCCCTACATACCCATGGTAGTTTAAGCCTCTTATCACTTGCCTTGCTGACCCATCCCTCAGTGGCGCCCACTTCAACAACCATTTACAGGTTATGGAGTTCTGGCTCAGATTCCTTTCCAGTTTCTTTCGGTTTGTCTCACTTTTTGGTTACTTACTTTTTTTAATTCAGTCCAGCATTCAGCTCTAAGAATACTCATCGTGGCGCACCTGTAAATGCTCAAAATTAGTATATAAACTCATTAGACATCATACAGATGGCTACAAAAGCATATTTACCACAAACCATATTTTGTGGTATACTCCACATATTAACTCTAAGGCTGAGTCTATGTTCAGCACGACCGCGCAAGCGCGCGAACAAAAGGCCGTGCCTCAATGAGGACGGCCATAGAGAGCTTGAGTGTGACGGTGCGGCCAATTTTTCAGGCAACAAAATAATTTGATTTGAATAATTTGACGCAACGGCCAATGAGGGCGAACCGCTCACGTGACATCACGCCATCGCCCCACCCTCACCACGCCCCCTGTTACGCAATCCTACAGGCCACGGATCGCTTCCAGTACAGGCGCACGTGTGACATTATGCGTTCTGTCGCGTGCACGCCTATACTATATCTGAGGCCTTTATCAAAAATGTATACCTTTTAGTGAAAGAAAGTCTGTGCACCAGAGTGTCATGGACCGTCTGGCATTGCACACCCCCAACTTCCCAAATGGAAAATATTCCCTATCACTGTAAGACCTCAGTAGAACACTTACAGGGAGTCCCAGTCACTGCAGTCCTACATATCATTTTTAATTCAGCCGTTGAACATTTCTATGAGATTATATGGGAGTAGCAAAACTATAAGGAATTTATCAGTATTTATCAGTCTTTGGTTGTGTTCTGGTCTCTTGCATGCATTTCTTTCCCAACTGCACAAAATCTAGAATACAGTCCGATTCCTCTATACAGCGTTTGGCTGACATGTAGGTCCATATGTTGTAAGCAATATCTACAATAGGACACCTACCATCGCCAGGAAACACCTTAGTCTATTGAACCATACAGCCCATTGTCTTTCAGCACCGGAAGGTGCCCTATTGCTGTAGACTTCTTCAGGGCCGGTTTAACCACTATGCCAACAATGCAGCCGCCTAGTTTGCCTAGTGCAGTGTTTCCTAAGGCCTTGTCCAGGGTGGCGCTGAGCAGGCGGGTGCACTCACGCTGGCCGCGATGAAACACATTGCGGCAATGTGTGTGGCCAGCATGAGCAATTAGGCACCTTACCTGCTTGTCAAGCAAGCAAATTTGAATCTGCTGCACACTCACGAGTCAAGTGAGCGGTTCGCCCAATGAGGTCGCCCAACATCGTACCCTCCCGACATGCCCCTCCCCCCCCCGTGCACACACCTAGCCGGCTACAAATCGCCCGGCCGAGCAGGGCACAGCGCACGAGCGCCAGCGTGCTCTCTCGCTGCCTGGCCGCAGCCTAACCGGGCAGGGATTTCCCCGTTGTTCCAGAACAGGGCAGTTGCTAGGGGGCTGGGCAGTTTCCTCCATCCTGATTTGCTGCTGCTGGGTAAGGCAGCCAATAAGGAGGAGGTATCAGGAGTGGGGCCAAGCACAGGAAGGAACAGTGGACAGAGGGGAGGTGGGGATGTGTCTGTCTTCCTGTGTGTATTTGTTCTGTTGCTGTCCTATGTGTTTGTTCTGGTGTGTCTGTGTGTGTGTCATGGGGAGAGAGAATGACCAGGAGAGGATGAGAGAGAATGACAGGGCGAGGGGTGAGAATGACTGGGAGAGAGGGGGGAGTATAGAGAGGGGGTGAGAATGACTGGGAGAGGGAGGGAGGGAGAATGACAGGGGGGAGGGCAGAGGGAGAATGACAGAGAGAGATGGGGGAGAGATAATGACAGGGAGAGAGGGGGATGGATAATGACAGGGAGAGAGGGGGAGAGAAAGACAGGGAGAGAGGGGGAATGAGAGTGACAGGGAGAGGGGGGAAGAGAATAATGGAGAGATGGGGAGTGTGTATGAATGTTAGAAAAAATCTATTGGGTACAAATCTTCAGTTAGATAGAAATTAAAATATTCCGTAAGTTACTTGGCTGGGGGAGACGGGGGCGCAAGGCTGAAGGTTCGCCTAAGGTCCCAAATACCCTTGAACCTTGTCCTGGACTTCTTCATAAATATGGCCCTTAATCATTAACAGATACTGTATGGTCAGAGTTGATTTTGCCAGAGGGTGGCTTAAACATTGTGGGTTCAATAGACCCCATAATATTGGCAATTGTACATTAGCTGCCAATAAAATGTAGTATTTCACATTTCTCAATAATAAAGGCAGATGTATTATACTTTTCTAGGCATAAGTAGGGAACATGATGACTGTCAGACAACATGAAATAAAGTACAGTATGGACACCATAATGGTATTTTTCAATCGAAGTAAAGGTCAGACATCACTCCAAATTGTGCAGGAAGTCCCTAACAAATGGTAAGAAATTGGTGCACATACAAGAGGGGTCCCCACAATACCCCAAATAAATAATATACTGTATGTAGGGGCGATTCTCTAGCAACCAAACAGAATCAACAAGTGATGTCCTTAGTTTAAAAAAAAATATTGAATGTATTAGAAATATTGTACACCGCACACATCCCAACTAAAGCTCTTAATGATATGCAGGGTAAAAGGTACACATTTATGTGGGGTCAGAAAAAACCTAGGATAAAGGCGGAGTGTACTCACTGCATTGAAGAGAGATGGTGGATTAGCACTGCCGTCTTGTCTTTAAATAAATAGGGTTGAGATAGAAACGTCTGATACAATATAGACGCGTTATTATGTATCCCTAAAAGGAATAAACCTAGAGAAGCGTATGATTCACCCTAAATATATGGGATTCTTGGGAAAGGATAAAGAGACTCAAGGGACAACCTTCACTCATGACTCCCCTATGGATAAATGAAGAATTACACCAGGTAGTGTCCTAGGTAGAAACAATATCTGGATTTCAAAGGGCATTTTGAGAATTAGAGATGTCATGTTTTTGATAGACTCAGAACATTTCAGGAAAATACAAGAAACATATAATATTCCACAATCTGAGTATTTCAAATACATGCAAATTAAGCATTTTTTCATGACTAAATTCTACTATTTGAAGGAATGTGTACTGTACAAGAACCTCAAAGAGGGCTGATCTCTCCTTCATATTCCATCTTGAGCTCCCTGGATAGAAAAGACAAACATAATTATATGACTTTATGGGAGACGGATATTGTGAAAGAAATCACAGATGACGACTGGAGAGATAAATGGAAGGCTGCAGCTCGCTTGTCTATTTGCACAATTAAAAAGAAAATAGAAACAGGATTTTGATGAGATGGTATCTGACTCCAGATAGACTTGCACTTGCACACACACACACACACACACACACACACACATATATATATGTAGCCAGGTATCCCCTGGGCTACTAATCTGCCCTGAATAACACATACGCCCTAGTACCAGCGCTGGCAGTGTTAGGGTTAATTCCATGCTCCTTGCTCCTGCAGTAAACAACTCCCTTGAGTGACAGGGGGGGTGCCTAAGGCCTGGGTACTACCCTATCAGGGGCTCAGACCTAGGACCCTCCCCTGTGTACAAAAGGGGCTGCAGATCCCAATTTAGTTGTTGTTGGAAGTGCGGAGCCAGGACTCTTGTTCACCTTCCTTCCCCTCCCTCAGGACAGTGGGATCAGCTGGCCCATATTCCACCAGGGAGTATGGGAGTCAAGGACAGACCTGGGGGTTGAATCCATGGACCAAAGTAAAGAGTATGCAAATATGTATGCTGTGTACTGCTGTACTTGCTACAATAAAGAACTGTTCCTGTTTTATATACTCCTGCCTGAGGCTGCAGTTTCTTCAGGGAGGAAGTGAATGTTTTCCCACAGGGGACTGCACCTATTCCTACAGGCCCTGTGAGAATGGAGGCACTGCAAAACCGAGCAAGAAGCTGTAAAGATCCCTAAAGCCTGTCCTGATTATCCCTAAACAACACGGGTGGATGCTCAGAACCTCCTGTGAGCCATACAGGTAGCACCATCACCAGGTAACAGCTGGAAATCTCCCTTAGAGTAGAGGGAAGATGGGTTACATATAGTGTGACACTGTGACATAGTCCCAGGATATTAGGCAGCTTTCTGCCCGATTTTAGGTCAGAAAGTGCAGGAATAGTGCAAAATGATCAATTCCACAGCTACACATTTACTCAGGCTGGTGGATGGAAAGTCCAGGCCACAGTTTACAATTGGTCTAGTTCTCCCTCACCTGCTCTCCTAATTAAGGAACCGGTATTTATGGCAGATAGTTTGGCTGCTTCACTTCCTAGAGCCTGGAAGTGGTGGGTATCGGTGCTCCCCTGCATCCAATTTGGGGCAGGACGCCCCCTTCACAAATCACAGTATCCAGAAGGATTGCACAGAAACTCATGGGACGCAGTCCCCATCTAACAGATAAGACTCAATAAGACCCTTTCCCCCCTGACCCTCACCGTCTCCGCCCCTGCACCTCTCCCCGCCACCCCTACACCTCACCCCTCCCCCCCTAAACCTCTCCCCCCCACCCCTATACCTCTCCCACCCACCCCTACACCTCTCCCCCCCACCCCTACACCTCTCCCCCCCTGCACGTCAATCAAAGCCCTCATCCCGCTCGGTGACTGCGCGAGCCACGCCTGATGTCACTACTGGGTGACTGTTGGGGAAGAGTGGCTGAGATTGGTCCCAGGCTAGATGTTTGGCTAGCCAGTGAGGGGTTGGGATTGGCTGCGGCGCCTGCCACTCACCAGACCAGGAAGTAAACACAGGCCCTGAAGGGAGAGGAGGCAGCCTCGACAGCTCCCAAAATCCCCACGCCCCAGGCGAGGGGGGCGAGTGGTTTTGTTAAGGTGTGTGGTGTGTATCTATATATCAAAAACTAATAGATGATACTGTTCTGTGACACCCCCCCCCCAACATCAAGAATCTATAAAGCTAAATCCTCAATAGAACACTTACAGGGAGTCCCAGTCACTGTAGTCCAATTTACATTCAATTTTTAATCCAGCAGTTCTAAATTACTATGAAATTATATGGGAGTAACAAAACTGTAAGGAATTTACAGCACTTACCTGCCTTTGGTTGTGTTCTGGTCTCTTGCATGCCTTTCTTTCCCAATTGCACATAATATAAGTATAGTCCTATTACTATACTGTATGCAGTGTTTGGCTGACATGTAGGTCCATATTTAGAGGGCAGTCTCCTGCCCTAAGACATCTATCGACACTGGAAGACACCTTACAGTCCATTGAACCATACACTCATTGACTTGAATGGGCTGTACGATGTCTTTAAGCACCGGAAGGTGCCTTATTTAAGTATGGTGCTCAAACACAGATGAATGGCTTAAACAAGCCTGAGTCAAATAATTCCATCACTGTATAAATCCTTGGAGTATCACTTAAATACACAGACCAATGTTCATATAACGAAAAACACCTAAATCCACCGTTGATCGAATAGCTGGATGGAGTTCCACTAGGATTAGTGACCAGAAATATATGCATCGATGTGGACAAATGAAAAGGTGTGTAAGAGTAGAATTACTCACATCAGTGGGGTCTTCTTTGTGATGTCCCTCCACATGTGTGTGCCTCCGTTTTTCCACTGGATCCAAGCAAACAGGTAAAGGAAAGTTTGAGCACTACTGTAGACAGTGAAAAAAGAGAACTGCGAGAGAGTGTGTCCCATAAAAATAAAAAAGTTTTAATGAATAAAAAAGTCTTGATTCATTAAAACTTGTTTATTTTTATGGGACACACTCTCTCGCAGTTCTCTTTTTTCACTGTCTACAGTAGTGCTCTAACTTTCCTTTACCTGTTTGCCTTATTGAAGTAGACTTCTTAATAAATATGGCCCTTAATCTTCAAAAGATATGGCCAGAGTCCATTTAGCAGGATGGGTGTTTAAACATAGTGGGTTCAATAGATCCCATAATATTTGCAATTATACATTAGCTGTCAAATTTGTTTAGTAATTAACATTTCTCAGTAATAAAGGTACAAATGATATTTTTCTATGTATAAGAAGTGAACATTAATTACTGTCAGACAACATGACATACAGTATTGACACCAGACTACTAGCTATAATTAAAATCATAATTTCCATGTAATGTATCCTTTCATTCGCAGGTAATTTATAAATTTTAGGCAAGCCCAGTTAAGTGCTGATAAAGGGATGTCATAAAGTGTCATAAAGTGACTTCAGAAAACCATTTTGGGATAATATTGGCTAATTGTGCACGTTATCTGTCTCTTTTTAAAGTAACAGATTCTACTTTATTTTTAGGGTAATTATCATCACTAAGTTGATGCGATAGTCATTTCCAGTTTGACCTACTTGAAGATACAGGACCTACTGTTGCCTAATTGACTGGTCTTCCAATCTGCTGTCATTAAGAATTATATCCTCTTTGTTTGGAGTATAGGGCCCTAATAAAAGCCTAGCATTAAACTGTCTTTGTTGCTCTCCTTTGAAATTTAGCTCATTATACAAAGTAGTTATTAAATGTAGGGACCTGTAATAAGTTCTTTTGTGCAAGAATAAATACTCAGTAAAAGCTGGTAGTTTCAGAACAGCATAGAGCAAAGATTTACACAGAAAGGATTGGAAAAATATGGTGATAACGTTCAACATATTTGGTATAAGATAAATATGAAGATAGTTGGTAACCTGTTATAAATGTTTTGCGGTGTTGAAGATAACTCTTCTGAATTGAGTGTGTGCATATCAGTAAATTAGTTGGCGTGAATTAGTACCCATATATTTTATTTTTAGTTACAATGTAAAACCATGTAAGCAGAATATGAAAGTTTCCACCAAAACCAATTGGGGTCATAATATGAGGGATTTTGATATTTGAAAGAGGAGCAGAGATACAGTATAAAGGTTGGCCCAAAATGAGTCTTTGAAAATAAAATTCTATAGATGTGTTGTAAGTTATGGCTTTCTATAGACAAACATAAGGGTTCTTTATAGATTAAATGATAGTATATATAGCGTCTAAAGAGCAGAGGTGCCCACCTGGGGGAGGTGCTAAGGACATGCTGCGGCAGAGGTGCCCACCTGGGGGAGGTGCTAAGGACATGCTGAGGCGGAGGTGCCCACCTGGGGGAGGTGCTAAGGATATGCTGCAGCGGAGGTGCCCACCTGGGGGAGGTGCTGAGGACATGCGGCGGGGGTGCCCACCTGGGGGAGGTGCTGAGGACATGCTGCGGCAGAGGTGCCCACCTGGGGGAGGCGCTGAGTACATGCTGCGGCGGAGCTGCTCACCTGGGGGAGGCACGGAGGACATTCTGTGGCCGAGGTGCCTACCTGGGGGAGGCGCTGAGGACATGCTGTGGCGGAGGTGCCTAGCTGCGGGAGGCGCTGAGAACATGCGGAAGGTGGTGACGGCGAGAGAACCTGCGGCGACTCACCCTGCAGTCAGTAGTTATAGCAGCAGACCAATTTGGTCGTGGCCAAAGGTCTCATTCCGGCTTCTAAAACCTTACATCTTACAAATGTATAGAACATAGCTTTTACCTAGCTGTGCAGAAAAGTCTACCCAGGTAGTGCAGAGCTGTAAAGTTTCATATCTTTGTTCACCCACATAGAATAATAGACGTGATTTTTCTCAATTCTGTGCACTATAATTTCATCCATGAAGAACTTTCATGCTGGTCCTTAGAGGCATGCAAAATGTACTGTATCCACAAGCAGTACAGCTACTTTCATTTGAACAAAGTACAGAGTTTATGTTGGAGATGCATGTATAACATTATACAAGGTCTTGTGTTGTTGAATGCTCAAAAGAACAATTTCTACTGATGTTTTGCGGGTACTGTACCTACACATGCTAATATACAAATCTGCTTATACTGCAAAGACCTGCATATTTTCTAGTACTATTTCCTCACCAATGATTAGTACTGTAGTTATTCATTATGAATTAAATATATCAGCATGTATCAATGATAAACAATGCTTGCAGATTGTGATTTCTTGCACAATTAAATATCTCTAATATAGTCTAACATAGTAATTAATCATTTATCACAAAAAGTGTCAAAATACAATAAATTACAATAATCCAAGACTACTTATCAGCATTAGAAGGAACATGTATTCCCTCATTTATCTATTTGGGTGTTTGCTATTGGATATAATAGTTCAGTGGTTCCCAACTCCAGTCCTCAACGGCCACTAATAGTCCAGGTTTTTAGGGAGTTCATTATATAGATCTATGAAACAGTGGATCGATTATGGATGATCACCATATTTCTCAGTCTTTTTAGTCTCTTTAACAGCATGAAATGTGAAAACTGTGTTCATTTTACTGATGTGAAACAAAGTATAATGTGTTCAAGTTGTTAAATCCAGATTTTGTGGTAATGACCCATCTTTTACAGAATTGTATTGTAAGATTTCTAATTGTTTTGTATTATAGTGCAGAGTTCCAGAAGGCATTTTAGTCATGGAGAAGTATAGGTTTGTTATGCATTTAAATGGACAAACTTGATACTGTAATTTTTAATGGAGATACAGTATGTGCGCACAAGTCTTTCTTTCCAATATAAAATGTATTACATGAACACCATAAAACATTTGTATAAACAGGCAATAATTGTTACTACGACATATTGATATTAAGGTGGTCTGTGGATGCATGTGAACTTTTAACCCGGATAAATGTAAATAAAATGTCAGTTGCACCAAAACTTGTTTGGGATCTGGGTGACACCTTAGCTATTTTGCTCCGAGTCTGCAAGAACATGTAGGCCAGGCCTGCACAACTCCAGTCCTCGAGGGCCGCAAACAGACCAGGTTTTCAGGATTTCCCTACTTCAGCACAGCTGGTTCAATTAGTGGCTCAGTCATACCTAGCCACTAATTGAGCCACCTGTGCTGAAGTAGAGATATCCTGAAAACCTGGCCTGTTTGCGGCCCTCGAGGACTGGAGTTGTGCAGGCCTGATGTAGGCCATTCATCTGAAATGAAATGAGGAACACTCAATGAAGTCTCCAATCCTACACTGTGACGGTGCTCGTCTCCGATCAGGAAGCGGATACCACAGGGCTGAGGTAGGGATGCAAATTAACCGGCCAGGGACAGAGTCCTGTTAGAGTATCCGTAGTAAGCAAGAAGGAGGTCAGGGCTAGCGGCAGTGGTGCAAAGTGCAGGCAACGGGTCAGGGTAAGGCGGCAGGCAGCAAGGTTTGGGTCACGGTCTGGGTTGAGCAACAGGGATTACAAATGAACAGGCTAGCCACAGCAACATGGATGGCTCACGAACAAGGAAGGCTCAGCAACAGGAACAGGGAAGGCTCACGAACAAGGAAGGCTCAGCTACTGGAACCCAAGGTGACTAGGCACACAGGGAAGGCTCACGAACAAGGAAGGCTCAGTAACTAGAGCCCAGGGTGGCCAGGAACAAAGGGAAACATATACATTGTTCGGGCAGGGGCTGGAAGTCGCTGGCTGTTAGTTAAGCCCTTGAACAGGTGCAACCAATATAGCAGGCGGCGAGTAATCAAAGTGTCACAGCAGCCAGGTAAAGGCGGGTTCCAGCCAAAGCCTGGACTGGAACCCTTGCATATATATATATAACGTATGAATAAACATATATTATAGCATATGCAGTAATACATACTAAATCTGCGCTCATAAAATATTTTGTGGAATTTTTTTCTGGACACATCGTAGCTCGTGGTCTAGATGGTGTGAAGTAAGCAAGATGGTAATGAAAATGCAAATGATCACTTTAAGAGATTCCATATTAGTTGTTTAAAAGCCCTCAGCTATGAGACTGGACTTTGAAGTATACACAAAATAGCAAAAGAAGACACCCATAGTTGAATAGAGATATATAGTTACTATATTATATAGTACAGGTCAAAAGATCTCAATACATCACCATATAGTAGTCGATCATAATGCGGAAAAGTATGTGGTGTTATATTTTTGGAAATTTGTTTAGAGACTTTTTTTTTTGCACAATCCTCTATTTTTTTGTATCTCTGAATCTAAATTATACAGCTTTTACAGCATGGCAATGAAAATATCAAGTCATTGTCAGTATCTTTTGGGTTACCAATCTACATCCATGCAGCTTGTTTCATGTACTGTATTTGAATTAATACAATACCACCAGTGAAACAAGAATTAGTCAATAAAGTGTCAGAAGGCTAGTTGTAAATATTAGCTAGCTAGTACAATAAAGATCAATATAAAGGTGTGTGTGTGTGTGTGTGTGTGTGTGTGTGTGTGTGTGTGTGTGTGTGTGTGTGTGTGTGTGTGTGTGTATATATATACAAACACACACAAAAACACAAAGAACAACACAGTCAGCACATACAGATTATACATACATATACACGCATACACACATATATGCATATGGATATACTAATGGGGATCATCTATATGCTTATATAGGTAGTATTTGCATTACAGCCAACTTACCAGCAATTGTTGTGTTAATTCCACTAGTATTAATTAGTGGAAATAAACAGAGGTTATTACTACTGCTGCGACACACTTTATTCGAGCAAATACCCAGTATGTACCTGGCAGATACCTGGAATGCGCCGCTCCTCACCTCTGACAAGCCCCGTTGCATTTGCCTTCCCAGCCTGGGTTCATGCCTGGCTGATGGGCGGCTGATCTGTTAAATGATAATGATTAGGATTTAATAGGCTGCAATGCTTCGCATGTCTAACAGATGGCATAAATTCATGAATTGTAATGCAGTATATATATATATACTGTGCAGTATTGCAGCCAGCGGGAATAAAATGCTTCAATCCCTGCCTGGAAAATAACTCAATGCACTCGGGCAGAAAACAGTCACAAACCTCAATACACCCGGGTATACCCGAATTCGTGGGACTAGCCGAGCTCGAATAAAGTGTGTCGCCAGTGTACCTAATGGAGAGTTGCTAAATAAGTATTATCTACTTTAAATGACTGCATATCTATACTATCAGACTTAGGGGCCTATGCAGAGAACTACGAGAATGGCCATTCGCCATACTTTAAACTGTCCATGTTTTTGGCGGATTCCCCTCGCAGTATGCAGGAAGGTGCGCATATCTGTGAGAGGAATCCGGCAGAGAGATGGCGAGCCCTGGCGAGAAGGGCTCTGCTGGCGAGATCTGTCAGCAGAGAGCGAGATCCGCCACTCTCTGCACAAATCTCGGCTGGGGAAAAAAAATGTGCACATAACAATTTGATTACTATTGTAGATGTGCAGGGGGTCTCCAGAGATGAACCGCGTTGGTTTTATGTCCGGGGGACCCCTGCTTCCCGAGATACAGGCCCCGTTATGAGGTGCCGATATCTCCTATGCATTGAGATAGCCCGATCACGTGACGCGGGACATTTCCATTCATAGGAGATACTGGCACCTCATAAAGGTGCCTGTATCTCGGGAAGCAGGGGGTCCCCGGACATAAAACCAACACAGTTCATGTCCGGAGACCCTCTGCACATGTACACTAATAATAAAAATACAGTAATGCTGCTTCATTACCTTAGCGGCTATCCGTTAAGACAATGAAGGGGTTAATCACAGTAGCATGTTTATTGGGGACAATGGCCCCCAATAAACATTGCTATACACAACACAATCAGGCTCTGTGCCCCCAACAACACCTAAACCCCCCTTTTATACATAAACCATAGTAATTTTTTGAGGCACAGGAATGGTACTATAGCCTGGCGGTGGCCCTCGGGTGTTGCCTGCAGTATCAAGTCTGTGGCCCAAAAAAATTATTACAAAACACATAAATACTTTAACATTAATACTACCCACCCCTGTGAGGCATAACCACCATCACCCCCAACACACCGGGAGGCCTACCCTCTGTCCCTTGGGGACAATACCCCCTACCCCCAATACCCACATTCAAAACAATACACACACCCGCAAGAAACATAACAATTTTTAATAAACTATACATAACCCACCCACAACATATAGCAAATATATTGTGGTGTTACTTAACCCCTTAATACCAATAACGGTTAATAAGCGGTAAAGTAATTAATGGGTTAAGCCACCCTGCACCCATTCATTTGTAGAGTGGCTTCATCATTCAGAGATATATATATATATATATATCAATGCTCCAAAACAAATACACGCTTGAAAGTAAACATTCTATATAAACAAAGCAAGTCGACAATAATAAATGAACACATAATTAATGCCATCCGAAATACATTACAAGCAAATCTAAACAAAAATCCCTATTGAAGATTGCTAGACAAACACAAAACCAGTGCAAAAACAAATTTATTCCTAAGTAACACGATCATAAACAATCTAAATGCACCAAATAAGCCACATTAAACAATTAAGGCAGGGTCCCAAAATATACCCATGCAATCATAATCATCTGAAATGAAAGAAGTAATTCTACATTACACTGCACACACAAAATAGTAAGCAAACAGGGAAAAGACTTGTAGAAGACATGAAAAAATGCAATAAACATTTGAAAACAACCCTTTAATAAACATGTATGTATATAGCTCAAGAGGGATATATATACATACATTGGCATGAACAGAACATTAAAAAAATAAATCCGACTTGTGAGAAAAAAACAACATTACAACTTAAATAAAATACATTTCTTTACTTTACTTACCATTAGATGACCAATGACCAACTTGAGGGAAAACCGCTATGTCTGCAACTCATCCAAAGACAGGAACCAGCAACCCATAAAATAATAAACCTTTGTAATCCAATGTGGTGTCTTCTTTCTTGTCTTTATAATCCATACCGTCTGTGGTCTTCTTTTCAGGGTCTTCTTCACCGTCTGCGGGGTCTTCTGGCTTCTTCTTCTGTGACGCAGGTCCATCTTCTTCTGAGGGGAGGTCCTCTCCCCACGGCGTCAAGCTGGAAAATGAGACAACATAGGCTTTTATAGGCCTATGACGTCACATTTTGCAACAAATGGTTCTCACGGTCCTGATTGGTCCGTGAAAGCATGTGATTTTGGATATGGCTAACACAAATGATGACGTCATTTAAAGGAAATTAAGCCAGCCAATCAAAATGGCTGTGCTTCATTTCCCTTTAACATGACGTCAACAAAAAAACCTGTGCCCCGTCATATGGGACTACAGCCAATGAGATCGTGGAAACTAAATCAACGATCTCATTGGCTGTTATCCCATGTGACGGCGCCATGTTGGTTTTGTTGACGTCATGTTAAAGGGAAATGAAGCACAGCCATTCTGATTGGCTGGCTTCATTTCCTTTAAATGACGTCATCATTTGTGTTAGCCATATCCAAAATCTCATGCTTTTCACGGACCAATCAGGACCGTGAGAACCATTTGATGCAAAATGTGACGTCATAGGCCTATAAAAGCCTATGTCGTCTCATTTTCCAGCTTCACGCCGTGGGGAGAGGATCTCCTCTCAGAAGAAGATGGGCCTGCGTCACAGAAGAAGAAGCCAGAAGGCCCCGAAGACCCTGCAGACGGTGAAGAAGACCCCAAAAAGACCACAGACGGTATGGATTATAAAGACAAG